>NC_142805.1:3065309-3370196 GCF_049724085.1 Artemia sp. Qi Xiang Cuo
TCTATTTTCGATTTATTGGATTTTTATTTTCATCATGGTACAGTTTTAGAAGGGAGATTTAGCGGTAGCTCGGTTCAAGGGATATCCCCTCTGGCCAATCCGGATTGTTAACATAACAAACCAAAAAAGAGTCTACGCAAAATGCATTGTTTTTTTTGCTACGAGTCCCATGACTTTCAGACTCTGGTGGTAGAAAATCTTTTTTCATATAGTTGAAATTATGTCAAAGCTTCGAATAAAACTGCTAAGGGCGTTAATCATGCTCTTCGTGAGTGTGGATATTCTCCAGATCTTTACTATCAGTTTATGAAAAAGAAAACTGCGAAAGGCGCGGGTAACAATTTAACTGCTTTGAGCGAATCATCTGCAATCCGAAAGCAACTTACTTTAGCCCAAGATGAAGTTACAAAGCTTAAATTTGGTCTAGTAAAAGAAATAGAAAAAAAAGTTCGGGAAAAAGTGATTTCCGTGACAGGAGTAGCAGGCTCATCGCAAAGTTTGAGAACAAAGAAAAACACAAAGTTTGAGAACAAAGAAAAACTGTTTTCATCTCTGGATAGTCAGATTCAGTCATTAGAGCTTCGGGTGGCCACTATTGAGGAAAATTTGGATGATTACGAACAGGAGCATATACTTGATTCTCTAGTTTTTTTTTGGAGTGAAGCAGGACCCCAGAAACGACCTGGGTACTACTGTTCTTGATATAATGAAGAAAATGGGTGTACATGTTCAGAAAGATCCGTTGTTGTAAGTAAACCGTCTTAGACTTTTGAATGCTGTCCGGAATATGTAGATACCTACGACTGTTGCGCCAGTTATTGTGAAATTTGTAACTAAAGACACGGCGTAAACTGTTTTCCGAGCAAAATAAAAGCTGGTGAAATCAGGCATATTTGTCATGGAATATATTACAAAAATGAAAAAAGCGATTTTTGAAGGCCAACAGACATATATGGTGTAAGAAACGTGTGGTCTGATCGTGGCCATGTTTACAAACGTGAGCAGGGTGATAGCCACCCAACACGATTCTGCTCACTTGTTGACACCCTTTAGTGTCTAAGAAAAAGTTGATTATTTATGTTTTATTGTTTGTTTGTCATTTTATTGTTTGTTTTTTTGTTGTTTTTTTTATTTTTTGCTTGATTTGAATTACTTGTTTTTTTTTTATTTTAAATTGCTTGATTTGAAATCTCTCTATTTTCTTTCCTGTTCTTCTTTCATCTTTTTACAGTTGCACGGCCATCTTCCTTCTGCTCTATGTAATAATTAAATAAAAAAAACAAGTTTTTTTAACTGAAAGTAAGGAACGACGTTAAAACTTAAAACGAACAGAAATTATTCCGTATAAAAAGGGGGCTGTCCCCTCCTCAACGCCTCGCTCTTTACGCTAAAGTTTTTTTATTGTTTAAAAAAATAGAGTTGTGAGAAAGTCAAACTTTAGCGTAAAGAGCGAGGCGTTGAGGAGGGGACAGCCCCTTCATATACGGAATAATTTCTGTTCGTTTTAAGTTTTAACGTCGTTCCTTACTTTCAGTTAAAAAAACTTGTTTTTTTTATTTAATTTTTGAACGTTTTTGAATTAATGCAGGTTTTGATTGTGGCTCACCGTACATGAATAATTAAAACACAATTTCATATTATTTGGTTAAATGGCTTTCTCGAAACTTGTTTAATTTTATTTACGAACAATTTATTAGTAATAAATATACGTAACTTAGAATTAACTTACGTAACGAACTTCTATATTCATAAATTTTTAACACGTATATTAGGGGGTTCGCCCCCTAGTCAATACCCTGCTCTTTAAACTATAGTTCGAATTTTTTTTTACAGTTCTTTAAAAATTACCTCTTAATCACAGTCAGTTGATCAGTTGAAAAACTTGTTTTTTTTTTTATTTAATTACTGATATTTTTATTTAATAATTCTTGGAAATCCGGAGCCCCCTTCATAGCAATGTCCCTTCCCCCATGAAAACTTCCTTCATGGAAAGATGTCCCTTCCATATATCCCCCGACCCGCTCCTTCCCCCCCCTACCAGACAAAATCTCCTCTGAAAAAGTCTGTATACTTCCCAATAACCAATACTATATGTTAACATTGAGTAAAGTTCATAACTTTCAGCCCTCCCCCTGGGGACTTTGGGGGATCAAGTCATCCTAAAAGACATTTTTATCATATTTTCGACCATGCTGAACAAAATGGCAATCTCAAAATTTTAATCGGGTGACTTTGGGAAAAAAATGAGCGTGGGAGGGGGCCTAGTTGCACTCCATTTTTTTTGGTAACGTAAAAGGGAACTAGAAATTTTAATTTCCGTTCGAATGAACCCTCTCAAGATATTCTTGAACCACTGGGTCGATACGATCAACCCTGGGAAAAAAAAAAAAAAAAAACAACAAACAAACCAACAAATAAACACGCATCCGTGATATTTCTTCTGGCAAAAAATGGAAAATTCCCCATTTTTGTAGATAGGAGCTTGAAACCTCTACAGTAGGGTTCTCTGATACGCTGAATATGATGGTGTGATTTTCATTAAGGTTCTATAACTTTTAGGGGTCTTTCCCCCTTTTTTTGAAAATCAGCCAAATTTTCTCAGGCGCGTAACTTTTGATGGGTAGCTCTAAACTTGATGAAAGTTATATATTTGAAATCAGCATTGAAATCTGATTCTTTTGATATATCTATTGGTATCAAAAACCCGTTTTCTAGAGTTTCGGTTACCATTGAGCCAGGTCGCTCCTTACTTACAGTTCGTTACCACGAACTGTTTGATATATCTTTTGTTTCTTATCAATCGACTTATCATCTCCGCACTTCCAGCAATTCGCAGATTCTTCATACTCCATCAGTGAGGTCTGACTTCAACCCTCTGACAACTTGCAATAGGATTTGGAACACGCTCCCTGTGTCTGCACGAAGCTGCCACTCGTTTGGTAAGTTCAAAAATTATGTTAGAGATTTTCTAGCTAGTAATTATTTTTTTTCCTTGGAGTTGATGTCTCTGAATTGAGTTGGATATCTATTTGAGTTGGTGAATTCATGTGTTATCCCCTGCCTAGCTTGTCATTCTGGGGATTATTAAGGTGGATGACTGGATTTTTTTTTTTTTTTCTCCCCTGTTCTTTCTGGGCCATGGAGTCTTATAGGGGAGATTTTGTTGATGTAGTTTTTTGTTTATGATTTTTATTGTTAAATAAAGAACTCACTCAACTCATTCAATGCTTTTTCGTTTTGGTTTGAGTGAATGAATGTTTTTCTTTTATTTCTCAATTATTCACTAGTATCTGTCGATGGCGGTTCAATTTGAATTTCTTTGTAAGTCACGGATATTGGTGAATGACTCACTTTTATTGTTGATAGGTATTTGGTTTTTAATTCGTACAATTTTTGGCTTTTATTGAACTGTATTCATCTTTTAATTTTTTTTCATTGTTTTTTTTTTCACATTCACATTGACTTTCCACGTTTTATTTGTTGGTTTTTTCTTCGGCACTCTCATTGATTGTATTTATTCGTTTCGTGCTGAAGAAGAGAGGTGTTTATTCCCTCGAAATATTCGCTTTGTTGTGTTTTATCAGTAGTTTAATTTGACCTTTTAAAACCTCATTTTTGCTCGTTTTTCTTTCTTTATGCTATGTCAGGCCAATGTGGTTTAAGAAATTATCTCATTATAATTATAATTAGCTCTGATTGAGTAGTAGTTCAGGTGTCTTTACCGCTTGCCCTGAGGAGTGGAATGAAATGCAAATATTTGATTAGTTGAATTTTGCAAACGCTACAGAGTATTCCTGAAAGTTGGTTGTGATTCCTGAAGTGGCGTCGGTATTCAAGCGCTGTTGGAAGTCGTCGGTGCAGGAGATAGGGGTGTTAGCCGTGCCCAAATTAACGGTGGCTTAGCGAACTGCACGTCCGCATCGACGTGGATAAATTATAGGTGCCAAAATAGGTAAGAGAGATTACATATTTTATTTTATTTGCACTTGCCATGGGGCGAAAAAGGAAGATTGCTAAAACTGTCCAAGTAGGATCCCAGTCTGTGAGAACATTTTGTTGAATTCGACCGTTTCATCTGAAGGGAATAACGATGTCGCTTCACTGAAGACCCTGGCGGATGATTTTGCTAAGATGCTAACAATACTTACTGAAAATGGTAAAAAACTAGACTCTATAAACGATAGTATAAAAATGTTAGAAAATCGTATGGTATCAGTGGAAAATACACAGTCTGAGCTAAAATCAGAAGTTAATACTACGAGTTCGCGTGTTACACAGATTGAATCTGATGTTCAAAGCTTAAGAAATCAAATGTCAATTATCGCTAGTGCAACGAAAAAGTTTGAAACTGGGAGTGCAGATCTGTCTCGTCGGCTTATGGCATCTGAATATCGACACACAGATACGAATTTTATAGTTTGGAATGTTCTCTTCGAAAATACAATCCACGCCAAAACTTTCTTTGACCACTTGTGTTTAGAGGGCCTAGGTCTGTCCATGGTCCCGAGGTTTCAAGTTGTTCGTAAGGTCCGCAAGGAGCAACCGTATTTTAAAGTTTATGTTGGTTCTCGAGATACGAAGGTCAGTGTGCTTAAGAACGGAAAGAAATTAAAAGGTAAAGTTATTGGACACCATAGAAATGTATCTGTTAACGATGATGCACCAATATCAGTCCGTGAAGCTCGAAGGAAGTTGTATGTAAAGAAATCTAGATTAAATGCTATAGGAGTTTCATCATGGGTTTCCAATACAGTTCCACCATATATACAGATCGACTGTGGTGGGGTGGTTGCAAAATTTGGTTACGATGAGCCTATCCCTGAGTTATGTGACCAATAGATGGTTATATCATGAATGGTGAATTAAGATTTTGTTAAGATATTTGTTTTTGTTGTTTAGTTTTGTATTTGTGTTTATGGAAAAAAAAAATGAAAAGTTGTTCTTTTTTTCTCATTTATTTAGTTTTTGTTAGAATTTAGAATGGGTAAGTAAATTTTCTGGAATTCAGTAATGGAAACAGTAAGCCTGTATTGTGACAGGCTAGTGTTAGTGACAATTTTTTCCCTTTTTTGTATTCGTTTGTTTATTTATATTATTATTATTATTATTATTATTATTCATTTATTGCCCGTCAAAAAAAGGTACAAAAGGTACAGTAGACAGAGTAATCACTAAAGAAAACAAAAAAGAAAAAAAAGAAGGACACAAACACACATTGAAAAATCAAACACATGACAAAAGAAAACTCTTCATTACATTAATACGAACAGTGACTATATGCATTACATTAATATAAAAAAAAACTATTGTGAACAAATTGTTGACCATGGATGATGAAACTTACTTTGAAAACAGGATAGAGATTTATTAATGCTAATATTAGGGGCAGATAACTTATACAAATGAATAATTTTACGGTTTCTTGTCTAAGGGGGCAAATTTAGAAGATACTTAGCAAATCTGAAGAAGATGGGTTATAGGTGTTTTTTATCTGTAACTGTAAGGAATTTCCAGAAAGGAGCAATGTCAAGCAGATGTTGAAGGGCTGTGGCGTTGTAGATAGATGCTAGAATATAACGGTTGAAACGGAGTTTGCTTTTTACGATTACAGCGTAAGAAATGCTAATTTTACGCTCAACGTGAGAAATCAGCAAACAACGTGTGTGGCCTATAGATGTGCCAATTGGGAGGCCCAGGTATGTAATATGGTCTGAGGGTTTAACAAGAGAACCGTCCATATTCATAAGAGAAGTAGAGGGATTTCGCCAATTGAAAAGGATTACTTGGGATTTCTCAGGATTAAGAGACAGACCGATTTTTGAATATTCATCTTTGAGGATTTTGAAATTCTGCTCAATGCACTAGATCGTACGGCTGAGATTCAGGATGTCATCAGCATAACAAATAAGAGACATATCGATTCTCCCAAGAATGCATGAAGGAAGACACTTTGCCTGCACTTCCAGGACACTGTTATTGAACAGGGTTGGGGAAGTGATAGCTCCCTGTCTTGTCCCTTTCTTAACGAGGATGGGGTACTGAGGATTCACAAGCATATTCGAGAGAATCAAAGAGTTTGGCCTCAAACGAGAATTAATGCAATTATATAGCGAAGGATGAAGAGCCGACTGCAGGGAAAAACGGGATGGAAGTTTTAACCGCACTTTTAGATTCCTATATAAATCCCTGAGAACACGGACAACTGATGGGTTTACGCCTCGCCTTGCTATATGAAGAAGCATGGACGAATGAATTACGGAATCGAACGCACGTCTAACGTCATGTCCGGCGAGGATCATACTTTCTCCCGAAGATTCAGCGTCGGCGAGGGCAGTAAAAACTGCTGTAAGAGCATGAGCACAGCCAAGATTAGCCTGAAACCCGAACTGATATGGGGGAACGTAACATTTCTGTCTTAACTCATCAAGAAAAAGAAGCTCAAAAAGTTTGCATGTCGTAGTAGATACGGTGATGGGACGGAAAGAGGAACATTGCAGCTCAGATTTCCCTTTTTTGGGAATCGGAGTCAGATCACCAATGCAGAACGAGGATGGAACAATACCTGTAACAAATATCATTTGCATGAGAAGGCTGAGGTGACGCACGAATAGATAACTTCCATTAATGATGTGTAGAGTGCTCACCTTATCTATCCCACAAGAAGCTTTCTTTTTAAGTTGGGATACGTCTTTTATAACAGCGTCACATGTAACAACAAAATCAAGGTTAGGAGATTCATCAATGAATTTGCAGAGCTCGTCACAAAATTGTGACTCTAAAAAAGGATCAGGCTCAGAAAATTCATTTGAAAAATGGGATATCCACTCGGACAAAGGAATGTCCTTCGGGTCTGGCAAATTTGAGGAGATAGTACGAGGTAATAGCTTCCACGGAAGATCAGGTGAATTCCTGACCTTCTCGGAATAAAGTGTCTGCATTTTAGATCGATGGAGGGCAAGTTCCTTAGCAAAACATTTTTTTGACACTTTTCTCAGTTCATTGACTATTCCTTGACGGGGGCATAGGCAATCTCTCCATAATTTGTACCAAAATTTAGGACGGTCACAAGCTTCAGACAGAACTAGATTTCCTGACCACCCGGGAACATGGGTACCAACACGTATTTTTTTTAGAGGAACTGCCCTTTTTTCAGCACACAAAAGTGCATGGCAGATTTCTGCGGAGTATATATCAAGAGTTAATCTAACCTCATTAATGTCTTTATTAGAAGAATTTTGCAGAAAATGAAATGGAACCCGGATCTTGTTTAGGATACTATCTGAAATTTCAATGTACTAAGATATGTCAATTTTATTCCAATCGCGAGAAGTATACCACTTGTGCTGGTGAACTGTATAAGCCTGTAACACTGGAATCTGAGAAGCTTCTCGTTTGAAACTAGAAGCAATAGGAAGATGGTCTGAAACTTGAAATTTGGAAACTACCTCAACACAAGGTATATCAAGGTTATATGACACAACATGCACGAGGTTAGATAAGCAAGAGGAAGAATGAATGTAAGTAAACTGAGCAGATTTCTGTTGAACTTTAAAATCATCACCAAATATTCCTAATAGTAAAGAATCACGGATAGAAGCTGAAGACAACCCGCAATTTAAATCACAATTAAAATCACCTACGATCAAAGACGGGATTTTTAGTTTAAGGACATCACGAAGACAAGAGCTAAGTTTACTAACTGCTAAAGCGAAATCTTTCTCCGAATCTTCATCTTTGTAATCTGTGGGTAAATACACATTTATTATTACGCACTCAACTACTCGAACAGCTGAAAAACTATCACAAGAAAAGAAAACACTAGAATTAAGATTCGATGCTACATAAGTAGCAATACCACCGGAAGCTCTGTCTTTAGAAGTACTACGTTTTGCTGGAACCAGGAAAGTTTTGAAAGTGGTACTAATGCCAAGTAAACTAAGGCTGTGGTTGGTCAGGAAGTGTTCCTGCAAACACAGAATATCATGATTATGAAGTATATTTTCAAGAATAGGTCTTTTTTTTATAATACCACCATTAATGTTCCAAGAGAGAAAACGAATATCCATCTATCTACTTAGCTGCCCGTTTACCGGTTTGAGCATTGCCAGGGCATTGATACTGTAACAGGTGTGATTAAACTCTTTACATGTAATGCAAAACATGTTCCAAACACATGGATTATCCCCGGTGGAAGAGTGCTCCGAGGAACCAAAGCGAGAGCACAGTTCTGCGTTCTTACAATCAGCAGCAAAATGTCCTTGCTGATGGCATCTGAAACACCGTCTAGGTATGAATATGAAATTCTAGACAGTTAACTTTTCATAACCCACCTTCACAGAATTTTTCAGAAAAGAATCGAGATCACTCCGTTGTTCAAAATAAATCTTGTAGACGCGTGACTTGCCACACTGCAAAGCTTTGACACACTTTTGAATAATTTTCTCTAGATCTTTTACATTCATTTCTGTCGGGACGCCTTTTATTACACCGATGAAGGCGGGAGATTTAACGGAGGCTAAAAGGCCAGGTTGGAACTTTTTCATCTGGTCAGCAATTGAGGAGGCAGCGGGTTTACTTTTTACGACAATTTTCCATTCTGATGAAGAACGTTTCACCTCTGAAATATCATTTGCAGCTTCAGGACATATTTTATCAATAAAATCTTTCCTTAATAGTGGAGATGAAAGATTGGACGGGCAATTTTTTAACACAACAGCATAGGTAGGAGGATTGGATTGGTCCTTGGTGCAAGACGACTGAGCGGAAGAGGGCCAGGCAGAAGTTGCCTGTACTGCGAAATGTTGCTTATTTAGCTCAGACGAACTGTCAATTTTAAGGGAAAGTTCATTCATGCGACAGGTTAATGTTGCAACGATCGCATCACCAATTGTTGGAATTTCACATGGTGAGTATATCACGAATTTCGGGATCTTACGTTTTTCTTTCGATGCCGTAGATAACCACTTACAAATGTCAAGGACATTTTCATCGTCTTTTTGGCATCTTATTAAAAGCGTTCCAATTTCTAGGACCTGATATAAAACCTGCTTTGCTTTTAGAATGGTTTCATGACTGAAAAAGTTTGTCGACTAAGTAATTATTGTTTCTACTTTGATACCATCGATCATGGATCTAGACATAACATTCAATATTGGATTTAAAATAATATCCGAGTCACCCATTATTTCATAATTGCACTTACGGTAATAATATTCAATAGATAAAAATCCACTCCAAATCAATGCCAAAAACCGTTGCCAATATAAACTCAATCCAATCAAGCAGCCAGTGACGTCAAAGTTGAGTTACAGCTTTGTAGTCCGAGAAATTGTTTTCAAGGTCACTGAATTAATAAGATTTCAAAATCTTTCGATGTTTACTTTTCAAAGACAGAACAGACACTGATTATTTTGTTAATATGTTTCTTATTATTTTTAGGTTATATCGTGTTTTTTCTGGAGCTTCAATTACGTTGGAAACGGGACCACCGACCCTCCAAGTTATAGTAAGTTATTCAGTTGGTTAGGTTTGGTTGCAACTACCCTCCTTTTCTTTATATATATATATATATATATATATATATATATATATATATATATATATATATATATATATATATATATATATATATATATATATATATATATATATATATATATATATATATATATATATATATATATATATATATATATATATATATATATATATATATATATATATATATATATATATATATATATATATATATATATATATATAAAATGGTAGTTGTTCGTAATGATCGTTTGGATTGGCTTGAGAATAATCCATTGAGTGTTTCGGATTTAGGATTAGGGGTACTTCACAGGGATTTTGATATGGGGGTAGATGATGTTTTTCCGAAGGTTAATTATAAGTGCCCAGTTGATTTACATACTAGACTGGCAACGGATAAACTCGGCATTTTTCATTTGAATTGTCAGGGGTTAACATAAAGAAAGAAAAACGAGCAAAAATGGGGTTTTTATAGGCCAAATGAAGATACTGAAAAAACAAAGCGAATATTTCGAGAGGACAAACGCCTCTCTTCTTCAGCGCGAAACGAAACGATGTATCAATAAAAGCCAAAAATTAAAAGAATTAAAACCAACTACCTAACAACCATAAAAGCGAGTTATTCGCCAATATCCGCGATTTGCACAAAATCCAAAAAAATATGAACTGCCATCGACGTATACTAGCGAACAACTGACAAAGGAATAGAAACAATTCATTCACTCGAAAAACAAAACGAACCAGCAATTAAATAAGTTGGAAAACTATGTCATTTGATTTCGGATTTTAATTAAGGCATTTCTTGCAGACACCCTTTGAGACCTAGGGGGTTGTTCACGTGTTTGATTAGATGACTGGGAAAGTGGTTCAAGGTCTATTTCAGGGATTACTAAAGTATCGGCTTCTCTTTTGAGAAAACCAAAAAATGACTCGTTTATTCTTAAATCACCGGAATCTCTGTTTAAAGCTAGACCTAAATGTTGGTATTTATAAATTTCAACAGCTTCTCTGTAGTGCTGGACAATACCTTTATCATGCGAAATAAGACTAGCTTGATTAAACAAAATAGTATGGTCTGGCTTTTCAAAAATGTGCTCTGCAAGGGCAGAGTCAAAATTTTCTGGTTTTTTCCGCTTTTTAAGTGTATTATTAGTTGAACTAGAGTGCTGAGTTAATCTATCTGTTAGTCGCTGATCAGTTCTTCCGATATACCAAAGACCCCACAAACAAGGAATTCTGTAGACACCGGAGTTTTCACCTGTCGGGATAGGGTCTTTACCTTGATAAATTTGGGACCTGATAGTTTTACTGGGTCTATAATAAGTGTAAATATTATTTTTCCTTAGATCTTTTGAAATGTGGTCTGAAACCCCTTTAACGTATGGGAGACCAAGATAAACTGAATTTTCCCTTTGATTTGTGTTTTCTGTGGAACTATCTGATAATCTTTTAATGCGTTTTGCAATTACAGAATTTATTAAACTAATTGGATAACCATTCCCAAATGAAATATCTCTAAGATGGTTGAGCTCTAAACCTAAGTAACATGTTGAACAAAATTTCAATGCTATATCAACTAGAGAAGTGACAACTCCTCTTTTCACAGCAGGAGAATGATTAAAGGAATAAATTAAGTAACGGTCATTATGTGTGGGTTTTCTATAGACACTAAACTCGAAATATGAATCATTTTTGTGCACCAGAACATCTAAGAAAGGAAGACGTCTCTCTATCTCTGATTCCTGAGTAAATTTCAGTTTTGGATCCAAGGAGTTGAGCAAGTGAAGAAAAGAACCCAGAGACTCGTCACCATGCTCCCATAAATAAAAAATATCATCTTTAAAACGAACCCAAAATTCAGGTTCAAATAGGTCAGGGGTTAAATAGTACATTGGATTATTTGTCGGAGCTGTGTATGCTATCTGATTTTCATATTCTTGCACTTACTGAAACATGGTTAATGAATAATAATTCTGGACTATTGGATATTTAAATTATAATATGTATGTTAAGAACCGTACTCACCATCAGCATGGAGGACTTGCCCTGTATATTAGAGCTGATTTGAATATGAAGGTTAGGGATGATTTGTCAATTAATAGAAAGATCATTTTTGAGTGTTTTGTTGCAGAGTTTGATAGGAATGGTGGCCCATTTTTTATTGCTGTTTGTTATCACCCCCCTCCAGCTACTGTAGATTGTTTTTTAGAATTATTAAAGCAACAAATGGACCTTCTAACTCGTAAGAACATGCCGTGTTTTGTGTGTGGAGATTTTAACATTGATTTGAAATTGTTAGCATCTAATTTAAAAGCCCGGAATTTTTTGAATTTAATGTTAGGTTATGGGATGCATCCTGCTGTAAATATTTGTACTAGAGTGACGGAGTCATCTTCATCTGTAATTGATAATGTATTTTTGAATGTTCCCCATATTCGTCGAGTGTTGTGTTAAATGATGTTTCAGATCACTTTGGTTTGGCTATATTAGTGCCGGGTATATTTAAGAATATTAATATTAATTTTGATGCTCACCCTAAGCCTAAGAAATTATTAGTTGATTCAAATACTATTCAAAATTTAAGCTTAGGATAGAACAGTTAGACTTTAAATTTTTACAAGAAGAATTAGATTTAAATTTGAAGTTTGAGCTTTGGTATGGTAAGATTAAGGATACGTTGTTGGAATGTTGTGAAGTGTCAGGAATCCAGAAGAGAGGGGTGTCTCCGAAAGAACCTTGGATTATGAAGAGTTTGTTACAGTCAATTAATAGATGACGTTTTTTATATAAGTTGTCAACGAGGAGCAATGATCCTCATGATACAGTAATATAAAGAGTTTATAATAGTAGGTTAAATGCTGCACTCCGACTAGCTAAGGTAGAATATTATAAGGTTAAATTTAAAAAAGTTGAGGGTAACCCGAGTAAGACTTGGAAATTGATTAAGTCGGTGACTTGCCCTGGTAGCGTCTTGATCCATCCAAATAATATGGGAATGAATAATAATGTTGCAGATGAGATGTGTAATCACTTCGCTACTATTGGGCAGCGTGTGTCATCATCGGTGCCAGTATTTGATCAAGATGGAGATTTTCGTCAGTTCCTACCTGAAGATTGTGATGTGTCTGCGTACCTTAAATCTATAACTATTGATGAATTATTTGATGGTATAAATAATATGAAAAATGGTGCATCAGGAGGCGATTTTATTTCGTTGAAGGTTTTGAAGTCGATATTACCTGTTATATCTAGTCATTTTTTAGGACTGATAAATAATTGTTTAAACGCTGGAATATTTCCTGATTGTCTAAAGTGCGTGAACGTTATCCCGATATTTAAAGGAGGGGATAAGAATTGTTTTAGTGATTATAGACCGATTTCTTTACTGCCATTTATTTCTAGAGTGTTTGAAAAGTTGATTCATAGTAGGATGGTAAGTTTTTTCGAGAAAAGACAATCTTTTAGTTCTAGTCAGTTTGGGTTTAGGAGTCATCATTCTACAGAGCATGGAGTTTTGTTTTTAACAACTTTTATTAATGATGCTTTAGACAAGGGTCTGAAGAAAGCTTCGATATTTTTGGATATTACAAAAGTATTTGACTCTGTTGATCGTGATATACTAGTTCAAAAGCTATATAGTAGTGGTATACGTGGTGATTTTTTAAATGTGATAGTTAATTTTCTTAGTGGAAGGACTCATTGTGTCGTGATGGATGGAGTTACATCTAAAATTGAATATATTCCGATTGGAGTTCCCCAGGGTTCCGTTTTGGGCCCTTTGTTGTTTTTGGTTTATATTAATGACCTTTGTAGAGCTTCAAGTAATGTGTCTTGTTCTTTGGACCTTGATACTTACGGTACTAAAGGAATTCTACCATGTTTTGCTGATGATGCCCATTTCACTGTAGCTGCTAGAACTGAAAATGAGCTGATGGCTATATTGAAACAAGGTATTTCTTCGATTGAAAAGTGGATGCGTGTAAATAAATTGAAACTGAATCATAATAAGTCGAGTTTTTTTATTTATTGTAGAATTACTGGACATTATCCATGGATTAATAGTATAGAAGTAGGGCACCATACTATTGTAAGATCTACTAGTACTAGATACCTTGGTGTTATAATTGATGAAAGCCTTAGTTTTAAAGACCATATTGCATCTGTTAACAGCAGGTTTTCTCGTAATATTGGTATTATGCGTAAACTTAGGCATCTTTTTCCGCGTGAAATTCTGAGAATGTTGTATTTTTCTATGGTTCACCCATATCTCATTTACTGTTGCATGGTTTGGTCGAAAACATTCGTAACTCACCTCCATCCGCTCTGCGTAACACCGAACATGGCAATTAGAGTTCTTTATGGTAATCAAATTGACCTATCTGTATCGGTGAGGCATCTTTACCGCGAGTATAAAATTCTACCGTTGGCAGGAATTCTATAATGCTCTGTTTATGTTTAAATATTTAGCTTCGGAGTTACCATCATGTTTTTCAGGAATGTTTAGTCTTGCGTCTACTATTCATGATCATTTGACACGATCTCCTCAATTGGTGCGAAGACCAGCTATGGTCACGTCTAGGTTTAGGTTTTCAATTTGCCATATTGTTCCGTTAGTTTGGGAGAGTTTGCCAGAGGGTTTGAGGAATGTTGGGGGTTTGCAGGATTTTCGTAAGTCGCTATAGAACCATTGTTTTGATGTGTATATTTTGAATGGATTATTCCACGCCACTTAAGTTATGTTTTTGAGGAGGGTTTAGTTGCAGCTGAATATGATTATAATTATTATAAATTTGTTGGGTGTTGTTTGGAGGTTCGTTGGTTTTCGGATCTGGTAAGTTGAGCTCTAATTATGTGTTTTTTTTTTTTTTTTTTTTTTTTTTTTTTTTTTTTTTTTTATTTACTAGGAGGGTTTACTCCCACACAAGCATGCTTCAGGGAATCGATGATGTATATATTTTTTTGTAAAATAAACCCAGTGTTACTTATAACCCTAGAAAACAGGATTTAACCAAACTTTGCGAAGAGCCTACTGTTTGAAATACGGTCAGTCAGCCGGGTACCAAAAAACAATTTATCTGGAAGGGATTTATCTGGAAAACCACTAGCAAATCTCCCTCTAGATTTCGCAGTGCCAATGCCTCAGAACCATATTTGGCCAAGTTCATCACTGCAGCTTCCAATATTCCAATCTGGGCTCGCAGACTTATCTTTCTATTTTTCCAAACTTTTCTCAACTATAAAATCAAACCCGGGGCTTTGGCTATTCTACTTTTAACATCTTCACTGTCACTGCTTCCACCATCTTTACTAATAATACTAAAAAGAAAAGTGAAGCTGTCCACTTGATTAATCTTTTCGCTACCCATCATCGCCTTTTTCATTTTCACTTATTCCTTGTCCTAGTGACATAGTCTACTTAACATTGATTTTCCAACCTATTCTAGCGGCCTGAACTGGCAAAACCTTTAAAAGTTCATTCCTTTTGCTCGCACTTGTATCTAGGATGCTTAAATCATCAACATAATCTAAGTCCAATAAAGTTTTTCTTCCCCATTTTGTTCCGTGTGCTCCCATGGCTTTTCTTGTGCTCTTTAAGACAAAGTCCATTAAAATGGTCCATATAAATGGGGATAGAACCCTGCCTAACTCCTGATTTAATACAAACCAGCTACTAAACCAATTTCCTACATTAACTGCAGTAGTGTTATTCTCGATGCCCAGAATTTACCCCCCTCCCCACCCCCCGAAAATACACCACCCCCATGCAAAATACCCCCCCCTCGTGGGAAATACCCCTCCTCGGAAAATACCCCCTAGCGAAAAATGCCCCCAACGGAAAATCCTCCCTCCGAAAATACCCCCTGGAAAATACCCCCAACGGAAAATACTCCCTTGAAAATACCCCACACCCGTGGCTGGTTGGTCTCCAATCACTTTAGACTCATAAAAAAAAGGACCTGAACTCTCAATTTCTGATCTAATGAATACCCTCCAAAGTTTCTGCGACCATGATGGGAAGGTGTGGATGCAAAAGAGACAGTTCTCCTCCTGTGCGGAATAAATTCTGCAACTGTTGGGGTCTAATTTTACTCATTACTTCCATAATAGCTGAGCAGAACTGAAAAATTCCCAGAAACCATAGGGGAGTAGATATCAATTTCACATTTTTGATGGGTTTTTTAAATTTTCTTTTGTACCCCCCCAGCACCAACCCCCCCCCCCCCCAAAAAAAAAATCCTGGTTACGGCCCTGGGGATTATATATCAGCTTCTACCTCCACCCTTCCCTAGAGACTGAGCAATCCTGGGCCCATGTTGGTCACAACATGGTTTTCAGCACTTGGCGATGCTCTTCTATTTGACTTCTGCTTATTCTTGTTTTAGTGTTGCTCTTTACTTTTCTTTGAAAAACTTAATCTATGATTTTTTTTTTAATTCATCTAGTTAATAAAGGAAAGTTTTAGTTTTGTCTTTTTTACCAATCGAACTGGCTAATGTAAAAGAGACGGTCAATATCTTTTCATTTGTTTAAGTTTCAAAGCATTTAATTAGAAATAATACTTCAAATTTAAAATTTTACTACAAGTATTTTTAAATCCTTTTAAGTTTCAAAGCATTTAATTAGAAATAACACTTCAAATTTAAAATTTTACTACAAGTATTTCTAAATCCTTTTGTAAAATAAATTTTGCATTAGGCCTATACAACGAAGCATAATACAATAAATAAACTACAGAAATAGCTATAACAGAACGCCATTTACCAATTGATATTTGTTATTGCCTGTTTGATAACATTCCATTATATAAGCCTTAAGCTATCAGTAATTTATTCTAGCAAGTAAAACAAAAATTATTTTTGAAATTTTGATTATATCGTCGATGGATATCCCCATCCTGGTCAATCAACATACGAGGTCAATCATCGTATCATGAAAACAGAGGTTCCACCCAAGGTTGCAAGTTGGAAACATTTTGGGCTACAAGGTATCACAATGGGCTACAGTTGCCAGGATTTTGGCGTAACGGTCGTATAGCCCGAGCTGTCGCAATCACTAGTTAAGACAAAGTTTTTTAGGCAAAGTTATTTGTTCAAATATTATTTGTTCAACTTAGATGAGTAAACAAAGAAAGAATACAATCGGTATTATCAGATAACCTTCACCTAAGTGTTGGTTAATAGTGAAATCATAGCCCAGCGAAGCGACCTAACTCTGCATGCTGGAACACTGAAACAAGAAATAAATCTTTGTAGCCTTTTCGAGGGAGCAAGTTAAAGACAAAGTCATAACTAAAAGCTTTTATGCTGCAATGGTAGTCTGAAACAAAGAAATACCACTAAATCAGAGTATTTTATGTATTCTAGTACAGTATTTTATGTACAGAGTATTTTAGTGTTTTATGTAAATCAGAGTACTGGCCAAGGGAAGGCATAGGGGTTTTGAGCCCAACTTACGTTAATTTCTGTTCGTTTTGGGTTTCATTTATTTATCGATGCTGATTTGTGGTAGTTTCACGCTTGGTAGATTATCTGATTTTATTTTTGCTAATTTTTTGTTTAATGCAGTTCATTACTTTTCTTTGAAAAACTTATTTTGTGGAATTTTTTTTTTAATTAATATCATTATGCATCAAATATTCAGTTTAATTTATTAGTTCTTTCTAAAATTGTTCAAGAAGAATATAGTTTCACTACAAACAAGAGTTTGGATACTGCCCCCTTCCTTACTGCGTCATTGGCGCTTCACTGAAAGCGAATTACATTACAAATATTTTCTTTTCCAGTTCTTACAGCATTGAAAATGAAAATTGAATTACAGTAAAAAAAAATCTTGAACCGATGGATCTTTCAACATTTAATATCATTATATATCAAATGGTCGATTTAATTTTGTTTATACTTTCCAAGACTGTTCAAGACACATATAGTTTTCAGTAAAGCGCCAATGACACAGTAGGTTTTAGACTTTTACAGTAAGAGAAGGAGGTGATAAACAAACTCTTGCTTGTAGTGATTTTTGTTCGGTTCAAGCTTCATCTGCATATTCAATTTAATTTTCACTCGTTTTAAGATATATTTATTAGTTTACATTAGTACCTATTGTACGTTTGTTTGCATTGATTGTGTATTTAATTTCTGTTCGTTTTGGGTTTCATTTATGCTTTAATAGCAATTTTTTCCGATTTAAGCTTGATTTATATATTAAATTTAAGCATTATTCGCTTTAAGTTTTATTTCTTCATTTATATTATTACTTGTATGTTTTTTTGCAATGATTATTTATTTAATCTCTGTTCGTTTTGGGTTTCATTTAATCTTTAATAGTAATTTCTGGTCGTTTTGAGTTTGAATTTTAGCAGGTATTTGTATCTGCTGCTTTTAAATCTGAAATAGCCATTACTTTACTTTGAAAAACTTCTTTTTCGAAAAGTTTATTTAAAATAATTTTTGTTTGTTTTTGATTGCAAAAAGTTTCGAATTTTAACAATTCCTTATTTCAAACTCAAACTTTTTTTTTTTTTTAAATCAATTATTCATCAAAGTATCAAAACTAGTATCAAAGTAACAATATGAAAGAAAAAAAATTGGTTTGTGTCAACCTTGGAGTATCTATTATTTGATGTTTGAACTATTTTTAACAAATTGGCTATCTCAAAATTTTTATCGGATGGGTTTGGGGAAAAAACATGAAGGGGGGGGGGGGATAATTGCCCGTTGATTTATTTTGATTCTTTAAAAGTGAATTAGAGCTTTCCATTTCCAATCAAATGAGCCCTCTCTGAAGTTTATACGAGTATTCCTTCTATACGAAACACATATGCCCCCACGGCATAGCTTAAAACGCCTATCCCCGGGTCCCGGGGGGGGGGTATATAGACCCCGGGGATTTAATATTTGATGTTTAAACTTTTTTTTAACAAAATTTTTACCGAATGAGTTTGAGGAAGAAAAAGGCGTGGAGGGGGGAGGCACTAGTTGCCCACCGATTTCTTTTGACTCTTAAAAATTGAACTAAAACTTTAAATTTTCATTAAAATGTTCCCTCTCTAAAGTTTATACGAGCATCTCTTCCATAAGAACTATATATGCGACCATGGCATAACTTGCAATGCCTGTCCCCGGACCCTGGGGTATTGTGTCAACACCGGATTTTTTTCTGACCTTTGAACTATTTTTAACAAAATAACTATCTTAAATGAAGTTTCGGATGCATTTGGGGGGGGGGGGGGCGAAGGTCACGGTGGGGGGGGGGAGGCTAGTGGCCCTCCAATCTCTTTTGACTGTTAAAAATTGAACTAGAACTTTCAATTTCCATTCAAATGAGTCCTCTCTGAAGTTTATACTAACCTCTCTTCCATAAAAACCATATATGCCCCCACGGCAAAGCTTGCAACGCCTGCCCCCCGGCCCTGGGGGGTTGTGTCGACACCGAAGTTTTTTGTTACCGAATTTTTGAACTATTTTTAAAAATGCCTATCTCAAAATTTTAAGCGCTAGGGTTTGGGGGAAAAGGGCCTGGGGAGGGGGGTGAGGCTAGTTGTCCTCCGATCTCTTGACTCTTAAACAGGGAACTAGAACTTTCAATTTCCAATCAAATGAGCCCTCTATGAAGTTTATAGGGGCATTCCTTTCATAAGAACAATAACTGCCCTCAGGGTATAACTTAGAACGCCTGCCCCGGGCCCTGGGGGGTTGAACCAACATGGGATTTTTCTTAACTCCGCTGTATAGGGCTTGGATGAGAGGGCTAGTAGCCCTACGATCTCTCTTGACTCTTAAAAAGTGAACGAGAACTTTAAATTTACAATCAAATGAGCCCTCTTCGAAGTTTATACGAGCATCCCTTCCATAACAGCTATATATTCCCCCAGGGCATTACTTACAACGCTTGCCCTCGGGCCCTTGAGGTTTGCATCGACACAGGAGTTTTTGTTATCTGAACTTTGAACTATTTTTAACGAAATGGCTATTTCAAAATTTTTATCGATGGGGTCGGGTAATAAGGGTGTATGGGGGGCTAGTTGCCCTAGGATATCTTTTGACTCTTAAATCTTGAACTAGAATTTTTAATTTTCAATCAAATGAGCCCTCTCTGAAGTTTATACAAGCATCCCTTTAGTAATAACCATATAAACACCCAGGGCATAACTTACAATGCCTGCCTCATGCCCTATAAGGGGCTGTGTCGACACCGCTGTTGATAGTTGCCCTCTGGTCTCTTTTGACTCTTAAAAACTGAACTGCAGCTTTCAATTTCACCTCGAATGAGCCCTCGATGAAGTTCATACGAGCATCCCTTTCATAAGAACCATGCATGCCTTAATGCCTACAAAAAGATTTCCTCATTGTTCTTCGTGCTTTTGGTGTTTGATACATGCCTTCAGGGCAAAACATAGAAGGCCTGCCCGGGGGGGGGGGGGTTGTATCGACACCAGAGTTTTTCTTATCCGACCTTTGATCTATGTTTAACAAAATGGCTGTATCAAAATTTTTATTGGATGCATTTGGAGGAAAAGGGGCGTGGGGAGGGGCTAGCTGGCCTCTGACCTAGTTTGACTCTTAGAAATTGGATTAGAACTTTCAATTTCCGATCAAATGAGCCCTCTCTGAAATTTATGCGAGTATCCCTTCCATAACAGCTATATATGCCCCCCAGTCAACTTACAACGCCTACCCCGGGCCCTGAAGGATTGTGTCGACCCCAGATTTTCGTCATATGATCTTAGAACCATTTTGAAAAATGGATCTCTCAAAGTTCTTATTAGATGGATTTTAGGAAAATAAGGCGTGGACGGGAGGGCTAGTTACCCTCCGATCTCTTTTGACTCTTAAAAAGCGAACGAGAAATTTCCATTTGCAATCAAATGAGCGCTCTCCGAAGCTTATACGAGCATCCCTTCCATAAGAACCATATATGCCCCCAGAGCATTACTTACAATGCCAGCCCCGGGCCCTTAGGGGTTGCGTTGACACAGAAGTTTTTGTTATCTGACCTTTGAGGTATTTTTAACGGAATTGCTATCTCAATTTTTTTATCGGATGGGTTTGGGGAAAAAGGGGGTGTGGGGGGGGGGGCTAGTTGCCCTCGGATATATTTTGACTTTTAAAACGTGAACTAAAACTTTCCACTTTCAATCAAATGAGCCCTTTCTGAATCTTATACGAGCATCTCTTTCATAAGAACCCCACGGCATAACCGATGGGTTTGAGGAAAAAAGGGCGTGGGGAGGGGAAGGGCTAGTTTCCCTCCAATCTCTTGACTCTTAAAGAAGGAACTAGAATTTTCAATTCCCCTTCAAATGAGCCCCCTCTGAAGTTTATATGAAAACCCTTCCATAACAACCATATACGCCCCCCCCCCCGGCATAACTTACAGCTGCCCCCGGGCTCTGGGTGGTTGTATCGACACCGGAGTTTTTGTTATCTAGTTTTTGAACTACTTTAAAAAAAGGCCTATCTCAAAAATTTTAGCAGATGGGTTTGGGGAAAAAAGGGTTTGGACGGGGGAGGGCTAGTTGCCCTCCGATCTCTTGACTGTTAAAGAGAGAATTAGAACTTTGAATTTCCAATCGATTGAGCCCTCTATGAAGTTTATACGAGCTTCCCTTTCATAAGAAACATACATGCCCTCTGGGCAAAACTTAGAACGCCTGCCCCCGGGCCCTGGGAGGTTGCGTCGACACCTGAGCTTTTCTTATCTGACTTTTGAACTTTTTTTTTAACAAAAAGACTATCTCAAAATTTTTATCGGATGCATTTGGGGAAAAATGGGCGTGGGGTGGGGGGGGGGGGGTGACTAGTTGCCCTCTAATCTCTTTTTACTGTAAAAAATTGAACTAGAACTTCAAATTTCCAATCAAATAAGCCCTCTTTGAACTTTTCACGAGCAGCCCATCCATAAGAACCATATATCCCCCCACAGCATAACATACAACGCCTACCCTCGGGCTCTGGGGGTTGTGTCGACCTTGGAGTTTTCTTTATATGATCTGTGAACTTTTTTTAAGAAAATGGCTATCTCAGAGTCCTTGTCGGATGAGTTTGAGGAAAAAAGAGTGTGAAAGGAGGGGCTAGTTCCCCTCTGATATCTTTTGGCTCTTAAAAACTGAACTAGAACTTACAATGTCCAATCAAATGAGCCCTATCTGAAGTTTACACGAGCATTCCTTCCATAAGAACTAGGTATAACTTTCATAAGAACATATGCCCCCAGTGCATAACTTATAACGCCTGCTCCCAGACCTTGTGGGACTGTGTTAACACCCGAGTTTTTGTTATGTGATCTTTGAACTATTTTTTAAAAAAATGGCTATCTTAAAATTTTATCAGATGTATTTAGGAAAAAAGGACGTGGGGGGGGGCTAGTTGCCCTTCGATCACTTTTGACTCTCAAAAAGGGCACTAGAACTCTCGTTTTCCAATCGAATGAGCCCCCTCCGAAGTTTATACGCCGACCCCTTCAATATGAAGTGCCTCTGGAAAAGAAAAATTATTAATAGAACATTGGAGCCGTATGGCCTTTACTGTAGGCAACCCTATAGCGTTGCCTCTGATATGTCGGTATTGAATTATTTTTTTTCATGTCTTGGAGTTCGTAGAACAAGTGAACAGGATCTAAATCATCCCAATATTTTTCACCAGGTTTGAGGCAATTCACTGAAATGTCATCGATATTCCTGTCTTAACAGTAGCCGAGACTTTAAGAAAGAGGGTTTTGATAACAATAGATACATCGAAAGAATCAAATTGTTATGCTAATTCAAAATATATAAAGTTTATTAAGTCTAATGTTACCCATCAAAAGTTACGAGCCTCAGAAAATTTGCCCAATTTGAAAAAGGGGGACAACACCCTCAAATCATCAAGCAGTCATCAAAACCAAAATAAATTAAAAACAAATAAAATCCAATTTAAGCAACTGAAATCAAGCAGTTCTCACTGAAGCAGCTCTATTAGCTTATGTGACGCTTAGTCACAGTAGCGACAATTGTAGATATTGATATTGGCTGTTTGTATTTCTTGGTTTTGAATTTTATTTGCCTGTAGGTTATTTTATTTTTCGTTTTGCTTTACCAAGGTTGAAGACGCCTTGTTTCATACAGGCGAAATATCTGCGTCGTTTTAGTTTTTATCTTTGGTTTCTAGTTTCCGCAGTCCCGTTTATTTGTTTTTTTTTATTGAGACTTCTCTCTCTGTATTATTTTGTTATGGCTGACCAGTTCCGCTTCAGATCTTTCGTTGGTTCATTTTAATCTAAATTTGGAAGTGTTTCGTCAGAATAGGTCAACGTGTATAATTAACTATCTTATTTTATTATTGGAAATGTTTGGTTTATATCATCTACTGAGATATTAGAATGAATATTTAGGTTTTCGTATTGCGTTTTACATTCCACTGAGCCTCTAAGCCCGACATATTCTTAGAATTTAATACAATATTCAATCTTTTAACAATCTAAGAAAGGTGCATCTCGAAACATATATTCAAACTGGAGATATCAATTACGTAAATTTCTTAATGGATATGTCCTTTTTTGCATCATGATAATCTAAAATTGGAAGTTTTTCGTCAGATTCTGCTCATCTCTAACAGTATCATTGGATATGTTCAGTTTATAACACATTTTGAGATATTTCATTGCATATTTTCAGTTTTGGTATTGCTCTTTACTTCCCACTGAATGTATAAACTCCAGAAAATCGATGAATTTAATTTAAGATTCTTCCCGTTAACAAACTCTGAAAGGTTAATCTCAATAAGTCCAATCAATCTTCAGATATCACGTAAATTTTGGAATGGATGTGTCATCTTTGGGCTATCCATAATCTCAATTTTCAAGTTTTTATCAGAACATATTAGCGCCAAGCCAAAAATTTAGTCAATACAAAAGTGTAAGTTTTCAATGTGGTCAGAAGCAATCAGAAGCTAATAATAGGTACATCCAGTGGCAAGAGATGCCAACCCCTTGCCAGAAAATATAGATTCGTCTCTACAAAAACTGTTAAATGTGTGTTAAGAATAAATAACCTGTACACCAGCTATGAGAACGTACCTTTCATGTTTTGAAATAAATATTAGTAACAAGTTATAATAACAGAAGGATTAGCCCCTAGGACTGTAAGTAAGGAGCGACACGGCTCAATAGTAACCGAAACTCTAAAACACGGGATTTTGATATTAACAGACATATCAAAAGATTTGGCTTATTCTGCTGATTCCAATATATAAGATTCATTACGTTTACTGTAGCCCATCAATAGCTACGAGCCTCAGAAAATGTGCTTGACTTTCGAAAAAGTGAGGATACACCCCTTAAAAGTCAAGGAATGTTAATGATCTTAATCACACCATTAAATTCAACATATCCAACTTATCCAAGAGCTTTATTGTAGAAGTTTCAAGCTCCCATCTGCAAAAATGTGGAATTTTTTATTTTTTGCCAGAAGAAAGATCACGGATGCATGCTTTTTTTCCCAGGGGTGATCGCATCGAACCAAGAGTCCTAGAATATCGGGAAAGGAATCATTCTAATGGAGATTAAAAGTTCTAGTGCCCTTTTGAAGCGACCAAAAAGATTGGAGGGCAACTATCCCACCTTCTACGCCTCTTTTTCCCTTAAAGTCGACCAATCAAAATTTCCAAATTTTGAGATGCCCATTTTGTTCAGCATAGTTGAAAAGCCCAGTAAATATGCCTCTGGGGAAAACATGAACCCCCACAGCCCCTGGGGAAAGGCCTGTGAGTCATGAAGTTTGCCCATTGTTAACTTATAGCATTTGTTATTGGGAAATATACCTTAGGGGGAGGGGGAATTTCCATGGTGGGGATTTTCCAAGGGGTGAATTTTCTGTGGGGAAAAATATTCCGGGAGGGGGGGGGGGGGTACTCTCCAGGGGGAATTTTACACTCGGGGAATTTGCCAGAAGTTCTATTCAAAATTGTTTTTATTTGTTTTACTTTCTCCTTGCCAACTTAATTTTACATAAGGAGATATTAAAGGAAATCGTCCACGGGAAATTTTCACTGGTTTGGAATTGTCTAGCGTGTTTTTAAGTAGGGGGAGGGGGTTTTCCGCGAGAGAGATTCTGCATAAGGGATTTTTCCAGGGGATAAATTCTCCAGAGGGAACTTTCTGTGGGAGCAACTTTCTACTAAGGGGCGTGGGAAGGGCTATTTGCAGCAAAACTTTTCCACAGAAGAGGGGATTTTCCGCATTATTTTAAGAAAAATCGGAAACCAAAGTATTTTCCAAATGAAATTAAGTTAAGAAAAAGTTTCACCGGAATAGTCCGCAAGAAACTTTCCGTGTGGAATTATGAGCTAGAACGGAATTGTCTAGGGGAATATCCCTGGCAAGGGGGGGGGGTGCTTTTTCTGGAAAAAACTTTTCATGTAGGAATTTCCCTTTGGGGGAAGGAACTTTCCAAGGAGGGGGAGCCATATTTCCCAGCATTATATAAAACGATTAGAAATTAAATTTAAAAAATATGTTTTTTCAACTGAAAATAAGGAGTAATACCAAAACTTAAAACGAACAGAAATCATTATATATATGAAAAAGATTACCCATCCTCAAGACCTCGCTCTTTACGCTAGGATTTGAATTTATGTTCAAATTCTTAAAGAACGACTGCTGAAACACACGGGTCGATTAATTAGAACGATAAAGCTTTTTCAAATGTTCTATATGTGCCGGATGTGCTGCTGCGCAAAACATATATATCCCATACAATGCGTAAACAAAAAAAAAAAAAAAAAAAAAAAACATGATTCCAATCACACAAAAAAGCACCGTAACTTTCTAATGGTATTATTAAATGTTCCCTATTCCTTCCATACATTTTATTATGTATTTAAACTTATTCAAATACAAGCTATCAAAAGATTGCTATTACTAGACTTAGCCATCTTGCTTAACGGGTTTAAATGCTTGCTCGTTAAGGATAAATTAAAAAAAAAATCCACAAAACAAGTTTTTCAAAGAAAAATAAGATTAAACCGAGAAATAAACAGAAATAAAGGCGAATAATCTTCCAAGGGTATCACTACCACAAATCACCATCAATAAATAAATGAAACCAAAACGAACACAAATTCCAATAAATAGCCTAGTCAGACTAAAAACAAGCAGAAATTAATTTGAGTAGGTCTGACACCCCCCATGCTTTCTGAAGGCCAGAATGTAATTTGCACTTTACTGAAAACAAAATATATGCTAAATGTTTTAACTTTAATAAATCGAAAATTATTAAGACTTTAAGGAATACATACCAGTATACGTATATTAAAATGTCAATCCACGTTCATTTATTTATTTATTTTTTTTCAATAAATTGCAAATTATGATCTGGTCTTTAGAAAGCCTGGTGGGTATAGCATTAGTAGCATTAGTAGAAGCACGCGCGTAGCACCTTTGGTTTTCTTCAACATCCCCCTCAAAACACGCTGAAAGTTTCAACTTAATAACATAAACCATTCCTGAAAGCATCACTGATACGTCCTGTTGCTTTCTGAAGGCCAGAATGTAATTTGCACTTTACTGAAAACAAAATATATGTTAAATGTTTTAACTTTAATAAATCGAAAATTATTAAGACTTTAAGGAATACATACCAGTATACGTATATTAAAATGTCAATCCACATTCATTTATTATTTCTTTTTTCAATAAATTGCAAATAATGATCTGGTCTTTAGAAAGCTTGGTGGGTATAGCATTAGTAGCATTAGTAGAAGCACGCGCGTAGCACCTTTGATTTTCTTCAACATCCCCCTCAACACACGCTGAAAGTTTCAACTTAATAACATAAACCGTACCTGAAGCATCACTGATACGTCCTGTTGACAGCCTGTATGCGGATAGTGTGTTTTGATTGACTTCAATACTGGTTCAATATTCCCCAAATTTTTCGCCTGAATACCTTTCCTTTAGTAGCAGTAGTATCATAGTAAAAGCTTTAGTTGGAGTAGCAGTAGTAGAATTAGCCATAGCTTTAGTAGCAGTAGTAGTAGCAGCCGTGATAATAGTAGTAGCACTTATTATTATTATTATTGTTCTTTTCGGCCAACCATCTAGGGCTAAACGGAAAGCAGGTCATCCTCGTCTGGGGTTGGAGGAGGCTATAAAGAAAGATTTAAAGGAAATGGGAACTTCCTGGGTGGTTGTAAAGAGGGAGGCTTTGAATAGATTGGGATGGAAGGGGAGCATGCGTAGCTGTGTTGGCCTCCGGTTGCTCGGTGCTGCGGTGAGTTGTTAGTAGTAGTAGTAGTAGTAGTAATAGTAGTAGTAGTAGTAGTAGTATGAGTAGAAGTAGTAGCATTATTATGTAAATATTGCCTTTTGGTTAGTTCAACATTCCCCACAACAAGCCCTGTAAGTTCCAACTTCACAGACTACACAATTTCTAAGATAGGCTATTGATTTTACGCCCTTTTGACAATTCCCCCGTGTAAAATTCCCCCTCGAAAATTCACCCTAGAAAAATTCCGTCCACGGAAAATTTGCCTCCGAAAATCCCCCCAGGAAAATTGTCCTGAAACGTAAAATTCAGCAGCCAAAGGGAAATTAAGCCATACAAAAGGAACGGAGAAAAATGTATACCGTATATCAGCTATTATAAAGGAAGAACGGTGCTTCATTGTGTAGTTGGGGGGGGGGGGCATGCATAAAATTGTACATTTCAATTCCGAAACTGTCCAGATCTCTACGAGCCTTCAGATGAATATAGGAAGGGGTATAGGAGGGGGGGGGGTGAATAAATCTCTCATTTCTCTTCATTTACACGAAGCTTTAATAAGGGTACTGCAGAGGGCTGCCTCCCTCTTATTGCAGAGAAATGTTTTTGACATATATTTTAAAGCTTCACTTAACTAAACCAATTTATTCATATTTCATAGAATTATATTACAATGATGTGTAGGTGTGCATCTGCTATTAGGAAGGAGAGGTGATGGAGCATTTTGTAGGCGGGAGAGGGTAGATTCCTCAAAGAGGTTATTTTAATGCCAAAACATCCTAACTCTCATTGATCCTCTAGAAAAATACAGAATTAGTTCTATGGAAGAAGGGGGAAGTAGAAAGTGATATTTAATCCCTCTTGATTTACGGGAATATTTCTGGTGAACGCCTTTATTATAAAAGTAAAGAGTAACATTAAACCATAAAACAAGCTGAATCTATTCTGTGGAAAATGGGAGATTCCCCTCATCAACCCCCCTCCCTCGTTATAGTAGAAACTTCCGAAAATGCTCATTCAAACGGAAATTGAGAGTTTAAGAGCCTTTTTCAAAAGTCGAAAGTGAATGGAGAGCAAACAGCCTTTGTCCTAGAAAATTACCAAAGACTACCAAGAAGTACCAAAAAAAGACTTACCTAGAAGTACCAAAGACTTGAACACTATTATGAAGTAAGAATTGTTTTCTTAACATGTTTTCTTCTCAAAAGCCCCTCCTCTAGATCTCTACCAAAAAAGGAGAGCAATAGCATTCATTTCTGCATTCAATACTGTTTCGAATAGAGTAACCGCCACCATGACATGGCCGGAGGCTATGAATAAAAGTTCTCTTATTTTGTTCGTTTTTATTATTTTTATACTGATATATCACCACAGTTGCTCATATTGTTACTTCGGAAAAACATAATCATCAAAATTTTGCATTCGAGTATATCTTAAGGTTATATCCAGCTCCATTAGGGGTGGGGGAGGGGAAGGCTAGGACACAATTGTCACACCTGCAACTATTGTCACACCTGTTTCTTTTGCTATTAATTTGTTAAATTCAGAAAAGGAACCTCACACCGAGGTTACCCACATTATTTTTAAAAGCATTTATTCACATATAATTTTGTATATTTCGAAGAGCTGAAATCCGTGGACCTTCCTCCCCTTCCGACTGCTAACTACAGCAAAGGTTTTATTCCGCTCTTCTATTCCGGTACTTCTATTCTTCTCTTTATTCTTTTTTCGTTGTCTTTATTTCAATCAATCAATCATTTTTTTTTTTTTTCTGCTAAAAAGGAATCTACTTTCACAGGCATTAGCGTAGAATTTGGCATTACGGTATTACGGCGATTACAGGTTACTTTTACGGCCGAATATTTGGTCCATGAAGCTTGGATCAAAGTCTAAGGTCTTCATGCAGGGGTGTAATTTGCTATAGGACAGGGGGCAAACGCCTCCCTCCAAACCCAATGTGTCTCCTCCCCAGCTTAAATTTAGCTTCTTCAAAAATCTTGTCAAAACTAAGATACGCCTATATAATTCAAGAATACACAGAAACAGATCAGTTTTCTTTGGTATACCTTTCCTTTTATGGTATGGCTATATGGCTCATTTGGTTATTTTCACTTGAATTTGGAAAATTGGCTTTTACTTGCCAACCTCCAACAAAACTTTGACGAAATTACACCCCACTGATCGTGGCCAGAAGGCCATGGTTCAGGGCTAAAGGGCCTTGAGGCTTGTGTTGGAGTACTTGATTATAGACTGTGATCTTACGTTCTGTTCTGTGTTCAGATCCTCGAACTTTGTTTTCTCCTAGGATTATATGGAATATCCGGTACAAGCGCGTTAAATGTTCTCTTTTATATACTGTATATGGAATGTAAAACTGGAGATGCTACAGATACCGGGACAGGTACCCGCCAGGCTGGTTATTTCAAGACACCGCTATTAAGAATTGGAAAGCAAAGAGTAGTTTCTATTGCGTTTACGATATTTAAACTATTGTTTTTTGGGGTTTAGGGGGGGGGGGAGATACCAAGGTTAGGTTACGTTTTTAATATATGGTATGCTTTACCTTCACCCCCACTCCCTCCTAATGTGCAAATATATAGCCAAAAAATTTTTTCTAAACTGGTATATATTCATCCTATTTTATTTTATTTCATTAGCATTACCCAAACTTGACTTCTTTAGCAGTATATAAAAGAGTGCGTTTAGTGCACCAGTACCAATTTTCCAGTATATATTAATTACGAATTTTTTATTCATTTTTAATTTCATTCTATCTGATGGATTATATTCTAACAATTTTACAAGCTCATACGACACAGACTGATCTTACCTATGAAAAGAGGCCAAGTTGTTTAATCCAAAAAAATTATGTAAATTTCCATAAAACTTGGCGGAAATACTGTTTATGAGACACTAGCTACCCAATTACTCAATCTACCTGAGTAAAGTTTGCTACCAAAGCCTAACAGAACAAAAAACTGGAAGTTTACCGGAAGTGTACTATTCTGTTTCACTGGGAGTTAGTGCAAAAGACCTTCTGGCATACTGAGTTTGCGGTACTATAATGATACAAAATTAAAAAGATTCACGCTAAGATTTTAATTTGCCCGCGAGTCTATTAATGACTGAGAACACTGATAGCAATAAGCTTTTCAGAGGGAGAGGAAATGCCGGGCATTAACCACTCTTAGAAGACCTCGAATAAACCTTCTGAGCAAGATTTTGTAAAACTTTTGAAATTATGTCAATTTTCGGACAAAAACAAACAATTCTTTTATTAATAGCTACATTCCAATAGAAGACTGCTTGCAGAGCTGACCTCATATTTTACTTGGTTCTCCAGCACACACGTGCGTAGGATTTTGTTTCTGGGAGGGGGTCCAGCATTTGGGAAGGACTCAATTTAAAGAAGTCTCATGAATAGCCGCCTTGCGCTTAAAATGTAGGATAAGTTGAAGCGCCCGGGCTGCGGGGGGGGGGCTAGTCCACATCCCATTCCCATTCTGAATTTATTTACCTTATAAGAAATTCTTTTTATGCAATGAGTCATGACTCATTGAGTCACATCATCCAGCCATCAAACTAAGTCATCAAACACAACTGATTTGTTGTAGAAGGATTTTTTTTCAGTTACTAAAAACACTTTTTCAGACAGAGCAAAACCGTATATTATGATTTTTTGCTGCTGGCAGGGCCGTATCCAAGATTTTTTTCGGGGGGAGGGGGGGGGGGTTAAAAAAAGATTTTTCAGGGGGCTTTTCAAAAAAAACTTCAAAAACTTGTAATATATTCATTATTATTACGTTTCTAAGAGTCGGACAGATATTTCGGCGGGAGGTTCAAACCTATTAACCCCCCCCCCCCCGCCCCGACTTGGATGCGGCCTTGACTACTGGTGCTGCGACTAACAACTCACTGCAACACCAATCCACCAAAGACCAACGCAGATATAAAGCACATAAAATTGAAAAATAAAAATTAGATAGTCATATAAGTACAAAACTACCACATAATAATGATTCCCAAAAACCATCAAATTCCCAACGACCACATAATAATGGCTGTTCTAATGGAACGGATTTTCAGGCTATTTTGTGGATAGGAGAAAAACAGCTCTGTCCTCAGAACACCGACCTTGAAGTCGTCTTACCCCCCCCCCCCCTCTCACAACAGACATATCTCTGAAATCTTCACCTCGATCCCAAAGTCGTGAGACACAGTGGTGGATCCAGGGGGAGGGGGCGTGCGCCCCCCTAATGTGGAATAAAGTAGTTTAATATACTTAATAAACACAAGTTTGCGTTAATTAAACTTGCTCCCAACGCAAGTGTATCGGATCAAACTATTTCCCCCCCCCCCCTGTAAAAAAAAATCCTGGATATGTCCCTGGTGAGACGAAACGGGATAAGCTTACCAAAACTATAAATTTGGAAATCTTCATTTAATCAGAGGCAGCGCTATAGCGTTGCCTATAGTAAAGGCCATACGGCTCCAGTGTTTTGTTATTATTCTTTTTTTCCAGAGGCACTTCATATGGAAGGGGTCGTCGTCAAAACTTAAAAAGGGGCTCATTCGAATGGAAATCGAGAGTTCTAGTGTCCTTTTTAAGAGTCAAAAGTGATTGGAGGGCAACCCCCCCCCCCCGTCCATCATTCCCCTAAACACATCCAATCAAAGTTTTGAGATAGCCCTTTTGTTCAGCGTAGTTGATTTCCCGATAGAAAATATATTTTTGAGGAGGACACTCCCCCACAACTCTCAGGGTAAGGGTTCTAAGTTATGCCCAGGGGCCATATAAGAACGATGTTGGCACAATATATTATTTTTTTTTCCTTTAGAGCAGGGCACTTCGTATCGAAGGAGTTGTTGTAGAAACTTCGAAAAGGGCTCATTCAAATGGAAATTGGAGTGGCTTGTGCCCTTTTAAATATTCGAAAGTGATTGGAAGGCAATTAACACCCCCTCCACGCCCACCATTTCCCGGAACACATCCAATCAAAATTTTTAGATAGCCATTTTGTTCAGCGTAGTTGATTTCCAGATGGAAATTACATTTTTAAGGAGGACACTCACTCCACAGTCTTCAGGGGCAAGGGTTATAACTTATGCCCTGGGGGTATATATGGTTCTTATGGAAGGAATGCTCACATAAACTTTAGAGAGGGCTCATTTAATTGGAAATTGATAGTTCCAGTTCATTTTTTAAGCGTCAAAAGATATTGGTGGGTAGCCAGCTTCCCCCCCCCCCAAAAAAAACTCTTTCCCAAATGCATCCAATAAAAATTTCAAGATAGGTATTTTGTTAAAAATAGTTCAAAGATCATATAACGAAAATTCCGGTGTCGACACAATCCCCAGGGCCCGGGGGCAGGCATTGTAAGTTATGTCCTGGGGGCATATATGAGTCTTATGGAAGGGATGCTCGTATTAACTTCAAAGATGGCTCATTTGATTGGAAATGGAAAGTTCTAGTTCACGTTTTAGAGTCAAAAGAAATGGGAGGGCACCTAGCCCCCGCCCTCCACGCCCTTTTTTCCTCAAGCCCATCCAAACTTTGAGACAGATTTTTTTGAAAATAGTTCAAAGACTGTATAACAAAACTCCCTGGTCGAAACAGCCCCCCAAGGCCCGAGGGCAGGTGTTGTAAGTTATGCCCTGAGGGAATGTATGATTCTTATTGAAGGGATGCTCGTAAAAACTGCAGACATGGCTCATTTGATTGGAAATTGAAAGTTCTAGTTCAGTTTTTTAGAGTCAGAAGAGATTGGAGGGCAAATAGACCCCCACGCCCTTTTTTCCCCCAATACAACCAATAAAAATTTCGAGATAGCCATTAAGTTAATATTTGCTCAAAAGTCAGATAACAAAAACTCAGGTGTCGTCAAAACCCCCCAAGGCCCGGGGGCAAGCGTTCTAAGTTATGCCCTGGGGCATATATTGATCGTATGAAAGGGATGCTCAAAAAAGCATCAGAGAGGACTCATTCGATTGGTAGTTCCAGGTCACATATTCATAGTCAAAAGAGATCCGCCTCCCCCATGCCTTCTTTTTTAAAATTCATTTGTTGAAAAGTTAGAAATAGATATTTTGGTAAGAATAGTTCAAAGGTCGGATAAGAAAAAATCCGGTGTCAATACAACCCCCTAGGGCCCAGGAGAATGCGTTCTAAGTTATGCCCTAATGAACTGTATGATTCTTATGAAAGGGATGCTTGTATAAACTTCATAGAGGGCTCATTTGACTGGAAATTGAAAGTTCTAGTTCGCCTTTTAAGAGTCAAGAGAATTAAGGGCAACTACCCCCCCCCACGCTCTTTTTTTCACAAACCCATCCGCTACTAATTTTGAGATAGCCAGTTTTTTTGGAAATTTTTCAAAAATTATATAACAAAAACTCCCCCCGGGGCCCGTGCGATAGGCGTTGTAAGTGTTGACCTGGGGGCGTATATGGTTCTTATGAAAGGGATGCTCGTATAAACTTTAGAGGAGGCTCATTTGATTGGAAATTGAAAGTTCTTGTTCAATTTTTAGGAGTAAAAAGATATCGAAGGGCAACTAGCCCTCCCCCCACACACACACCGTTTGTTCCCCAAGCCCATTTGATATTTATTTTATAATAGCCATTTCATTAAAAATAACTCGAAGATCAGCAAAGAAAAACGTCTTTGTCAACCGAACTCCCCAGAGCCCGGAGGCGGATGTTTGAAGTAAAATTGTAGGGACATGTATATTCTTTATGGAAGGGATGCTCGTATAAACTTCGGAGAGGGTTCGTTTGATTGGAAATTGAAAGTTTGTTCACTTTTTAAGAGTCAAAAGAGATCGGAGAGCAACTAGCCCCCCTCCCCCTCCTCCACGCCTTAATTGCATCAGATAATTTTTTTTTTGTTAAAAAAAAGTCCTGATAACAAAAACTCCGGTGTCGACAAAGCCCCCCAGGGCCCGGGGTAGGCCTTGTAAGTTATGCCCTAGAGGCATATATTGTTGTTATGGAAGGGATGCTCGTATAGACTTCCTAGAGGGCTCATTTGATTGGAAATTAAAAGTTGTAATTCACTTTTTAAGAGTAAAAAATGATTGAAGGGCAGCTAGCCTCCCCCCACACTCCATTTATTTTTTTTCCCAGAGGCACTTCATAAAGAAGGGGTCGTCGTACAAACTTTAAAGGGGGTTTATTCGATTGGAAATCGAGAGTTCTAGTCTCTTTTTTAAGAGTCAAAAGTTATCGGAGGGCAACTGCCCCCCCCCCTAAGCCCTTTTGGCCAAATACATCTGATATAAACTTGAGCTAGCTGAAACTATATGCGTCTGGAACAGTCTTGGAAAGTTTGAACAACATCAAACTGAATATTTGCCCTGGATATTTGAATATTTGAGGTATAATGGTATTAATTGTTGAAAGATCCACCAGTTCTAGAATTTATTTCAATGCAATTGTATTTTTATTTTCAATGCTGTAAGAACTGGAGATGAAGATATTTGCAATATAATTCGTTTTCAGTTAAGCGCCAATGACGCAGTAGGCTTTTGGTTTTTATTTCCAGTTAGGAAAGGAGACAATATCCAAACACTTGTTTGTAGTGAAACTATATTCGTCTTTAACAACTTTAAAAAGAGCTAATAAATTAAACTGAATATTTGATTTATAGTGATATTAATTGCTGAAAGTTATTCGGTTCAAAATGTTACTATTTAATGTTTATTTTTAATATTAAGTACAAAAGAAAATATTTGTCATAAAATTGGTTTCAGTAAAGCGCCAATGACCCAGTATGTTTTAGACTTTTACAGTAAGAGAAGGAGGTCATACCCAAACTCTTGTTTGCAGTGATTTTTGTGCGTTTCAAGCTTGATTTGCATATTCAATCCAAGAATCACTCGTTTTAAGATTTATTTATTAATTTAAATTAATATCTATTGTATGTTTGTTTGCATTGATTGTTTATTTAATTTCTGTTCGTTTTAAGTTTCATTTATACTTTAATAGGATTTTTTTTTTTTTTCATTTTAAGCTTGATTTTCATATTCAATCTAAGCACTACTCGCTTTAAGATCTATTTATTCATTTATATTATTACTTGTTGTATGTTTTTGCTATAATTGTTTATTTAATTTCTGTTCGTTTAGGGTTTCATTTACTCTTTAATAGTAATTTCTGGTGGTTTTGAGTTTGAATTTTAAAAGGTATTTGTATCTGCTGAGCTTAAGTTTAAAATGGCATTTACTTTTTTTTAAAAAACTTATTTTTCGGAAAAATTTTTTTAATTAATAAGAGGAAAGATCCACTTCCGCCTTAATCAAGGTCTTTATTCATCTGCCCGCGTAAAAAAGCCAAATTATCAATTTGTTACTCAACAAATGTAACTTTTACCCAAAAGAAATATATTATCAATGTCTAAGCTTTTAGCATTTGGAAAAGGCCTATCGTCCGCCTCGAACCCGTGATCCCAAGATTTGGAACCTGATATTCTACCTACTGAGACAGCCAAGATTGTTATGGTTTTACATTTTCGGTATATTAACATTTCAAATTAAACGGGTTCGGGTTAGGTTGGGCTAAATTAGGTTATAAATTTCAGAAATGGGTTAAAAAACTAACCCACCCTAACCTAACCCGTCACCATCAAACCTTGCATAAAACTTAAAAAGTTGACTGGCAACTCGTGACTAAAAGTTAAGTTCTAACAGGCCTCCGACTACAAATTTGTTGGGGTATGCTCGTATGCAGAAGACATTTAGTAAACTGAGTTGGAGGACAATTCCCACGACTAGCAAGGTGCATCGTAATGAGGGAAAAATAGCCTGTTATCCGTTGATGTGACGAGGTTATTCACATTCTGCTAGTGTTAGGTGATATTTGATGCCTATGGCCGGAACTACTGTAGAGAAATGTCTACAGCAGGAGCAGGTTCATCCTGAAAAATATTTGCGGTCTCGAGTCGAGACTCTCGAGACTCTTGACGCGTGTAAAAGTTCCTTGCATTTTCTCTGTGTAAACAAGCCAGTTTATATTTCTCAGTAGCTCGAGCAACTTTGAATAAGTGTGCGAATTTGTATTAGGGCTGTTCTTTTACTCATCTTTGTGCTAAGATCTTACATCTTTTGACAAAGAATGCTTAAAAGTGAAATCTTAGCACTAAGATCTTACATCTTATAGCATTCTTTTGCAAACATCTTTCATGATTCTGCTCTGATCAGCGGTCTGAGAACAATGATGAGAGTAGTAATAGGGGTAAAGGCACTGAATATACATGCACTTTCACAAGCCTGAGGCATGGATATGTGTGTGTATTTTCAAGTAATTGGGTTACCAGGGGCAGTTACCTATTACTATGGACCCTACATGGCTTGGCAGACAGGTTTTCTATTGTGACACTCATTTTTTGACAGACGGGTTTTCTGAGGTAACACCCATTTTTTGGAGGTCAAACTCGTGGATACATGTTTATTTTTTATTTTTTTTAAAACTGGTATTTTTTCAATGAAGCCCATAACACTTTGCAGAAACCCGTGAATGTAAGACTGAAGGTCCGTTCGTAGTATATCTGAATCCAATTACTAATCATTTTAGTGTGACCGTCATTTTTTATCTGGTTAGGTGGGTATAATCTGGTTTGGTTCGTTATTGCGAAAGGATTACTCAATTTACATCTTAGTGTTAACTGGGCGATGACTTAGTCTAATTGCGTAGGTACTAAAGGAACATTTGAAGGTGGAGAAAAAAAGGGGTAATTAGTGATTGGATAATTTTAACAAGAAATGACTGAACAGTGTTTTGGAGGAGATGGGATGAATGTGTAGGCTACTGTATAATACACAAGTGATGGTTTGCACAGTGTTGTCAATTTTAAATAGTTTAGAAATAAAAAAAATTAACAAAAAATGGCTGAAAAGTGTGTTGAGGGAGTTGAGTTGCACGAGGGCTGAGTTGCACGAGGGTTCAGTTACATACGGATTCAGTTACACGGGGATTAGTTAAATGGGGTCGAGTTGCACGTGGATTCAGTAGCACGGAGGTTCAGTTGTACGGGGTTTCGGTTATACAGGGGTTGGTGAAACTCTGTGGTCGTTATAATACACAAGTTCCATTTGAATAGTGTTGTGAGGTCCCTTACCACAATCCCAAAGGGCTCCGATCCCCCCACCCCCACCCCCCAGGAAGCCCCCCGTCCGCAAATGGTCTTTGGGCTCCCAAAGAGCCCCCGGCGCCCCCATGGCTCCTGAGTCCCCCATTATAATACTTTTTAAGGCTTTATTATATCTTTTCAGAACAAATTATTATTTTAGGGAATTATTTCGGTGAAACAGTTAGAGACATTTTAAAAGATGACTTAAAAGATGATTTTGGAAGAGGATTTGAGGGTGAAACTCTGTGCTCGTTATAATACACAAGTTCAATTTGAACAGTGTTGTGAGGTCCCCTACCACAACCCCAAAGGGCTCCGATCCCCCCACCCCAACCCAGGGCATAGCGAAGTTACTCTGTGGTCGTTATAATAAACAACTTCCATTTGAACGGTGGTGTGAGGTCCCGTACCACAACCCCAAAGGGCTCCGATCCCCCCAACCCAACCCCGAAGGAAGCCCCCGGTCCTCAAAGGTTCTCTGGGCTCCCAAAGGGCCCCCGGTGCCCCAATGGCTCCTGAGTCCCCCATTATAATACTTTTTAAGGCTTTATTATATCTTTTCAGAACAAATTATTATTTTAGGGAATTATTTCGGTGAAACAGTTAGAGACATTTTAAAAGATGATTTAAAAGATGATTTTAGAAGATGATTTGAGGGTGAAACTCTGTGGTCATTATAATACACAACTTCCATTTGAACAGTGTTGTGAGGTCCCCTACCACAACCCCAAAGGGCTCCGATCCCCCCACCCCCACCCCCAACGAACCCCCCGGTCCTCAAAGGTTTTCTGGACTCCTAAAGGGCCCCCGGCGCCCCAATGGCTCCTGAGTCCCCCATTATAATACTTTTTAAGGCTTTATTTTATCTTTTCAGAACAAATTATTATTTTAGGGAATTATTTCGGTGAAACAGTTAGAGACATTTTAAAAGATGATTTAATAGATGATTTTAGTAGAGGATTTGAGGGTGAAACTTGGTGGTCGTTATAATACACAAATTCCAATTGAACATTGTTGTGAGGTCCCTTACCACAACCCCCAAGGGCTCCGACCCCCCCCCCCCCCAAGCCCAAAGGAAGCCCCCGGTCATCAAAGGTTCTCTGGGCTCCCAAAGGGCCCCGGCACCCCAATGGCTCCTGAGTCCCCCATTATACTACTTTTTAAGGCTTTATTATATCTTTTCAGAACAAATTGTTATTTTAGGGAATTATTTTGGTGAAACAGTTAGAGACATTTTAAAAGATGATTTAATAGATGACTTTAGAAGAGGATTTGAGGGTGAAACTCGGTGGTCGTTATAATACACAAGTTCCATTTGAACAGTGTTGTGAGGTCCCCTACCACAATCCCAAAGGGCTACGATACCCCCACCCCAACCCCGAAGGAAGCCCCCGGTCCTCAAAGGTTCTCTGGGATCCCAAAGGGCCCCCCGGCGCCCCAAAGGCTCCTGAGTCCCCCATTATAATACTTTTTAAGGCTTTATTATATCTTTTCAGAACAAATTATTATTATTTTAGGGAATTATTTCGGTGAAACAGTTAGAGACATTTTAAAAGATGATTTAATAGATGATTTTAGTGAGGATTTTAGGGTGAAACTCGGTGGTCGTTATAATACACAAATTCCATTTGAACAGTGTTGTGAGGTCCCCTACCACAACCCCAAAGGGCTCCGATCCCCCCACCCCAACCCCGAAGGAAGTCCCCGGTCTTCAAAGGTTCTCTGGGCTCCCAAAGGGCCCCCGGCGCCCCAATGGCTCCTGAGCCCCCATTATAATACTTTTTAAGGCTTTATTATATCTTTTCAGAACAAATTATTATTTTAGGGGATTATTCCGGTGAAACAGTTAGAGACATTTTTAAAAGATGATTTAAAAGAGGATTTTAGAAGAGGATTTGAGGGTGAAACTCGGTGGTCGTTATAATACACAAGTTCCATTTGAACAGTGTTGTGAGGTCCCCAACCACAACCCCAAAGGGCTCCGAGGCCCCCACCCCCACCCAAGTAGTAGCGAAGGTACTCTGTGGTCGTTATAATACACAAGTTCCATTTGAACGGTGTTGTGAGGTCCCGTACCACAATCCCAAAGGGCTCCGATCCCCCAACCCAACCCCGAAGGAACCCCCCGGTCCGCAAAGGTTCTCTGGGCTCCCAAAGGGCCCCCGGCGCCCCCAATGGCTCCTGAGTCCCCCATTATAATACTTTTTAAGGGTTTATTATATCTTTTCAGAACAAATTATTATTTTAGGGAATTATTTCGGTGAAACAGTTAGAGACATTTTAAAAGATGATTTAAAAGATGATTTTAGAAGTGGATTTGAGGGTGAAACTCTGTGGTCGTTATAATACACAAGTTCCATTTGAACAGTGTTGTGAGGTCCCTTACCACAACCCCAAAGGGCTCCGATCCCCCCACCCCAACCCCGAACGAAGCCCCCCGTCCTCAAAGGGTCTCTGGGCTACCCAAAGGCCCCCGGTGCCCCAAAGGCTCCTGAGTCCCCTATTATAATACTTTTTAATGCTTTATTTTGTCTTTTCAGAACAAATTATTATTTTAGGGAATTATTTCGGTGAAACAGTTAGAGACATTTTAAAAGATGATTTAATAGATGATTTTAGAAGAGGATTTGAGGGTGAAACTCGGTGGTCGTTATAATACACAAGTTCCATTTGAACAGTGTTGTGAGGTCCCCTACCACAACCCCAAAGGGCTCCGACCCTGGAAAATACAATTCTCTGGTTCAAATGTGAAATGTAGGTCAGTTCTCTGGTTCAAATGTGAAACTTAAGTTCAGTTTCGGATACTCATAATAATGAGGACTAATGGTTCTAATTCAATATTTTTTTTTTTAATAAAAGCAAACTATTTTTTTTAAACTTCGAAATTATTCAACTTTATTTCTTTTTTTTTAAGTATCTTAAAATGACAAAATATACTTACGGCTCTAACAACTGTACTTTCTGATTGGTCAGAGACACAATGTGGCTTTCCCACTGGTATTCTATGTCCGGATATCGACACTACATTGTCTATTGCATGTATTAAATCAGTATTTTTACGCAGTAGGACGATAAACACATAAGTCATATCTTTTAAAAAAGTGAAGATGGAGCATTTTAATAAAGTGTGTTCACATGTCAATGTTATTGTAGCATTGAATGCTGACAAGGAGAAGTATTTAAACTATGAAACAAGTACAAGTGGTAGCACTATTGGAAATGTATGCATGCATTGTCATGACAGTAAGGAATTTAATTTCTTTGGAATACCGAAAAGATTCCATTGTACAAATGGTGGATATGCGAGATTGAGATCTCCGGAGATGATTGCACTCAAAGAGAATGCCAACATAAAGATAATCGTTGATGATAGAGGACAACTCCTTGCTACTGTTGCAGGTAAGACATTACCAACTGATCATGGACGACTCTCAGCACAAACGACCTACACGGCTTGGGAACTACCATCTGTGTAATCTCTTCATTATCCAACCTGGTCTCGATCTTCCTGTTGAGCAGACCTTTGATGAGTTCAAAATCCTGGCCTAAACTAGCCAGAGCAAAACACTTTGTCAGTGCAGAATCTTGTTGTAGAAGGTCAGCCAATTCCTTGGAAGTCAGCTGTTCGACGTCCAACCATTTGGTCAGCAGCTGCTCTAGCTTCTTACCGTAGTCTGTAAATGACTGCTCACAATCTCATACGACTAAATAACTCATAAATGACAGGAGGGAAGAGTCTTAATAATAAAAATGATAATTAAATATATAATAATAAGATCTATCTTAATAATAAAAATAATGAGATCTATTTTAAACTAGAATATTTCGGTATTTTATCGGGATTCGAGAATATCAGGTGTATTTTGTATCTTGCATCACTTTAGCTACTTCGCTACTCATTTTAGTTGCAAATCATAGGCAGCACCATAGCGCTGACTAAACAAAGAGTGATGTGGTCACAGTGTTTTTTTTTTCAGCAAGGCACTTCGTATAGAAAGAGTTGTCGTAGAAACTTCAGAAGAAGCTCATTCGACCGGAAACTGGAAGTTCTAGTGTCCTTTTTAAGGGTCAAAGTGATTGGAGGAAAACCAGCCTCTCCCCCCTACCACGCTTATTGATTCCCAAAACACATCTAATGAAAACGTTGAAATAGCCGTTTTGATCGTCATAATTCTCCCCATTGTTTACATATAATATTTGTAATTAAGAAAGAGGGCACAAACAAAACTTCAAAAAACGTATCAAAAATGTAAAATTGATATTTAATCCCTTCTGATTTCTGGGAATATTCCTGGTCTATGCTGCTATTATGAATGTAAAGAGTAAAATTAGAGCCCAAAATGAGCAGAATCTATTCCGTATAGGAGGGGGACTTCCCCTTTCTCATCCCCACCTCCACCTCAAGGTCACAGAAACTTCGGAAGATGATCATTAAATCAGATGATCATTCCTTTTTTCATAAGTCGAAAGTAACTGGAGACCAACCAGCCGCGGAGGGGTATTTTTTTTAAGAGGGGAGGAGTATTTTTAGAGGTTTATTTTAAAGGAGGGTTTTTATTTTCCGGGGGAGGGGGTAAACGCCCCCTCCCCACACATGATTCACAGCGAAATCTGTAGTTAGAAGACAAGTGACGGCAAGAATAACAACGAATAACAAACGAAAATGATACGCAAAGAAATATGTGGTTAGAAGAGAAGCAGGAGCGGGAACCACTGCGAATTGCATAACGAATTTTGCACTTAGGAGACTTACCACAACGTACATCACAACAGATCGTAAACAAAAATGATCCACAACGAAATCTGTAGTTAGAAGAAAAGTGACAGCAAGAATCACAACGAATAACAAACGAAAATGACACGCAAAGAAATCTGCGGTTAGAAGAGATACAGCAACGAGAGCCACTGCGAACTACATAACGAAATTTGCGCTTAGGAGACTTACCACAACGTCCATCACAACAGATCGTAAACGAAAATGATCCACAACAAAATCAGTAGTTAGAAGACAAGTGACAGCAAGAATCACAAGAAATAACAAACGAAAATGACACGGAAAGGAATCTGCAGTTAGCAGAGAAACAGCAGCGAAAACCTCTGCGAATTGCATACGAAATTACGCTTAGGATACTTACCACAACGTACATCAAAACGGATCGTAAACGAAAATGATTCACAGCGAAATCTGTAGTTAGAAGACAAGTGACGGCAAGAATCACAACGAATAACAAACTAAAATGATACGCAAAGAAAAATGTGGTTAGAAGAGACGCAGCAGCGGGAACCACTGCGAATTGCATAACGAATTTTGCGCTTAGGAGACTTACCACAACGTACATCACAACAGATCGTAAACAAAAATGATCCACAACGAAATCTGTAGTTAGAAGAAAAATTACAGCAAGAATCACAACGAATAACAAACGAAAATGACACGCAAAGAAATCTGCGGTTAGAGGAGATACAGCAACGAGAACCACTGCAAACTGCATAACGAAATTTGCGCTTAGGAGACTTACCACAACGTACATCACAACGGATCGTAAACGAAAATGGTCCACAGCGAAATCAGTAGTTAGAAGACAAATGACAGCAAGAATCGCAAGAAATAACAAACGAAAATGACACGCAAAGGAATCTGCGGTTAGAAGAGAAGCAGCAGCGAAAACCTCTGCGAATTGCATACGAAATTGCGCTTAGGGCACTTACCACAACGTACATCACTACGGATCGTAAACGAAAATTATTCCCAATGAAATGTGTAGTTAGAAGATAAGTGACGGCAAGAATCACAACGAATAACAAACGAAAATGACGCGCAAAGAAATTTGCGGTTAGAAGAGATGCAGCAGAGAGAACCACTGCGAATTGCATAACAAAATTTGCGCTTAGGAGACTTACCACACCATGCATCACAACGGATCGTAAACGAAAATGATTCAGAACGAATTGTCTAGTTAGAAGATAAGTAACGGCAAGAATCACAACGAATAACAAACGAAAATGACACGCAAATAAATCTGCGATTAGAAGAGATGCAGCAGCGACAACCACTGCGAATTGCATAAGGAAATTTGCGTTTAGGAAACTTAGCACAACGTGTATCACAACGGATCGTAAACGAAAATGATTCACAACGAAATCTGCAGTTAGAAGACAAGTGACGGCAAGAATCACAACGAATAACGAAAATGACACGCAAAAAAATCTGCAGTATGAGACTTACCACAACGTACATCACAACGGATCGTAAACAAAAATGATCCACAACGAAATTTGTAGCTAGAATACAAGTGACGGCAAGAATCACAGCGAATAACAGACGAAAATGACATGCAAAGAAATCTGCGGTTAGAAGAGAAGCAGCAGCGAGAACCACTGCGAATTGCACAGCAAAATTTATGCTTAGGAGACTTACCACAACATACATCTCAACGAATCGTAAACGAAAATGATTCACAACGAAATCTGTAGTTAGAAGACAAGTGACGGCAAGAATCACAACGAATAACAAACGAAAATGACAGGCAAGGAAATCTGCGGTTAGAAGAGATGCAGCAGCGAGAACCACTAGGAATTGCATAACGAAATTTGCGCTTAGGAGACCTACCACAACGTACATCTCAATAGATCGTAAACGAAAATGGTTCACAACAAAATCTGTAGTTAGAAGACAAATGACGGCAAGGATTACAACGAATAACTAACGAAAATGACACGCAAAGAAATCTGCGGTTAGAAGAGATGCAGCAGCGAGAACCACTGTGAATTGCATAACGAAATTTGCGCTTAGGCGTCTTACCACAACGTACTTCACAAAGGATCGTAAATGAAAATAATTCACAACGAAATCTGCAGTTAGAAGACAAGTGACTTCACGAATCACAGCGAATAACAAACGAAAATGACACGCAAAGAAGTCTGCAGTTAGAAGAGATGCAGCAGCGAGAACCACTGCAAAGCATAATTTGCGTTTAAAAGAAATGTGACAACATGCGTGATTAATTGATTAGGAAGCATTTGCAAGGTTATCAAAATTAACATGGAATGGAGGAATACGCTATTTTAGCGTATCCCGAAAAAAGAATTAAGTAAATCAATGGTATTATCGTCAATCGTCTCCCAGGCGACGACTGGTCAAAAATTTAAATTTATCAGTTTGAAAACGCTCTAATGTCTTTGACTTTGAAAACGCTCTAATGTAGTTTTAGGCGATATTTGATATCAATATCTATATATCGGGCCATATATCGAATATCGAAACGTAAATTTTGATATCGAAAGCCATATTTGGAAATATATGACTATTTTCAGCTGTTTTCCGTCTACCAGTGAAAATCCATAGCCTAACATAGTATTTATATGATGGTGAGAGGGCTAGCCATATTGATTATTATAGGCAGCGCAATAGCGCTGCCTAAGTAAACGATGTTGGCACAATGTATTATTTATTTTTTGGTTTAGACCAGGGAACGTTTAATTACAGGAGTTATTGTAGAGACTTCTAAAAAAATTCATTCGATTGCACGATGAAGGCGCTTGTGCCCTTTTTAATTATCAAAAGTGATTTTAGTGCGATCAACAACTCTCTGACGCCAGCCATTACTCCAAACATTCTCACTCGGAATTTCGAGACATCTACTTTGTTCAATGCTTTTGAATATTAACGATATTAGTTATTTGAGGATGATACCCCTCCCCCCCCCACAACCCTCAGGGCAAGGGTTGTAAGTTATGTCCGGGGGATATATAAGGTTTTTATTGAAAGCGTTGTTGTAGAAACTTCAAAAAGGGCTCATTCGATTGGAAATTGAAATGGCTAGTGCCCTTTCTAATAGCTGAAAGTGATTGGAATGCAACTAATACCCCTTCTACGCCCACCATTTATCCAAAAACATCCAATCAAAGTTTGAGATAGTCATTTTGTTCAACACAGTTGAAAGTTCTGAAAATGATATCTTTGAGAAAGACACCCCCCCCCCCTAGTCTTCAGGGCAAGGGTTATAAGTTATGCCCTGGGGGCATCTGAGGTTAAAATTGAAAACTTTGTCTTTGAAACTTGAAAAAGGGCTCATTTGATTGGAAATCAAACACCGCCGGTTTGGACCTTAAGGGTCTAGTACCCTCATACTTACATTCGATTGGAATTGAAAGGGCTAGTGCCCTTTGTTGTTTCTGTTGAATGTTTTGTCTTAGAAACGTCAAAAGGGGCTCATTCGATTGGAAATGTAATCGAAACTGACTGAAGGGCAACTAACTCCCCTCTCACGCCCACCATTTCTCCAAACTCGTCCAATCAAAATTTTAAGATAGCCCTTTTATTGAACATAGTTGAAAGTTCTGGAAATGCGGTATTAGAGGATGATACCCCCCCCGCCCTCCCCACAACCCTCAAGGCTATGGTTGTAAGTTATGCCCTTGGGGCTTATAATGTTTTTATAATAAGCGTTGTCGTAAAAATTTCAAAAAGGGCTCATACGAATGGAAATTGAAAGGGCTATTGCCCTTTTTAATAGTCGAAAATACTCGGAGGGAGAATCCCCCACGCCCATCATTTACCACAACATTTTCGATCAACATTTTGATATGGCTATTTTGTTCAACGTAGTTGAAAGGTCTGGAAATTATGTCTTTGAGGATGAAAATCCTCCCCTCATAGCCCTCAGGACAATGGTCGTAAGTTCTGCCCTTAGGGCATATAAGGTTTTAATAGAAAATTTTTCGTAAAAGCTTCAAAAAGGGTTCATTTGGTTAGAAATTGAGAAGACTAGTGCCTTTTTTATTAGTAGAAAGTGATCACAGGGCAAATTCCCCCCCCCCACGCCCATAGTTTCCCCAAACACTTCCAATCGAAATTTTGAGATAGCCATTTTGTTCAACGTATCATAAAGGTCTGGAAATTATGTCTTTGATGATAACAAAACCTCCAGCCCTCAGGGTAAGTATTGTAAGCTATGCCCTGGGGACATATAAGGGACATGTATACATATATATATATTTTTTATGGAAAGCATGGTCATATAACCGTCGGAGGGGGCTCATTGGATTGGTAATCAGACGCTTTAGTATTCTTTTTAAGAGTCAAAGCGATCGGAGGGCAGCTACCCCCCCCCCCTCCACGCACACACACACACACGCGTCGTAGTGTCCCGAAATGCATCTAATAGAAATTTTGAGATAGCTATTATATTCAAAATAGTCGAAATATCATATAACAACGCCTTTGGGGTTGAAATAATGCCCAGAAATTAGGTGCAAGGGTTGTAAGCTATGTCCAGAGGGTTTTTAAGGTTTTTATGAAAGGGATGGCTGTTTAACTTTAGAAGAGGCTCTGTCTTTCTCCCTGAAAAAGACTATGTCAATACAAAACGAACAGAAATTAATTAAAAAATTCTTTTTCAACAAAATAAGTTTTTAAAAATCATGAAAGCAAATTGAACAAAAATAGAATCAAATAATCTACCAAGAATACAATTAAATAAAAAAAAAAAAGTTTTTTTTAACTGAAAGTATGGAACGACGTTAAAACTTAAAACAAACAGAAATTATTCCGTATATAAAAGGGACTGTCCCCTCCTCAACGCCTCGCTCTTTACGCTAAAGTTTTTTTATTGTTTAAAAAAAATAAGAGTTGTGAGAAAGTCAAAACTTTAGCGTAAACAGCGAGGCGTTGAGGAGGAGACAGCCCCTTTCATATACGGAATAATTTCTGTTCGTTTTAAGTTTTAACGTCGTTCCTTACTTTCAGTTAAAAAAACTTGTTTTTTTTTTGTTTTTTTTTAACGTTTTTGAATTAACGCAGTGCATAAATAATTACAACAAAATTTGCATATTAATTTTACTTGTTTTTGGTTAAATGTGCATAAATGTGCATTAAATGTGCTCACTGTGCATAAATAATTACAACAAAATTTGCATATTAATTTTACTTGTTTTTGGTTAAATGGCTTTTTCGAAACTTGTTTAATTTTATTTACGAACGTTTTTATTAGTAATAAATATACGTAACTTACGAATTAACTTACGTATCGAACTTCTATATTCACAGATTTTTAATACGTATATTAAGGGGTTCGCCCCCTAATCAATACCTTGCTCTTTAAGCTAAAGTTCGAATTTTGTTCCAATTCTTTAAAAATGACCTCTTAATCACAACAGCCGTTAATTAGAATGAATAGCTCTTATGAAATTACTAAAAAATCTTTGGATTAAAGAGCGAGGTATTGACTAAGGGGTGAACCCAATCATATAAAAAATATTTTCTGTTCGTTTTAAGTTTTGATGTTGCTTATTACTTTCAGTTGATAAACTTTTTTTTATTTAATTTCTAATCTTTTTCTTTAGTAATGATGGGAAATCCGGCGCCTCCTTCATAGCAATGTCCCTTCCCCCATGAAAATTTCCTTCATGGAAAGATCCTCTCATATAAGCCCTGACCCCCCCCCCCCGACCTACCGAAAAATCCCCCCCCCCTGAAAACGTCTGTATACTTCCCAATAACCAATACTATATGTTAACATTGGGTAAAGTTCATAACTTTCAACCCTCTCCCCGGGGACTTCGAGGGATTAAGTCATCCTAAAAGACATAATTATCATATTTTCGAACATGCTGAACAAAATGGTTATTTCAAAATTTTGATCGGGTGACCTTAAGAAAAAAATGAGCGTGGGAGGGGGCCTAGTTGCCCTCCATTTTTTTGGTCACTTAAAAAGGGCACTAGAACTTTTAATTTCCATTCCAATGAGCCACCCCAGGATATTTTAGGACCACTGGGTTAATACGATCACCCCTGGGGAAAAAAACAACAACAAACAAATACACACGCATCCGTGATTTTTCTTCTGGCAAAATATGCAAAATTCCACATTTTTGTAGATAGGAGCTTGAAACCTCTACAGTAGGGTTCTCTGATACGCTGAATTTGATGGTGGGATTTTCATTAAGGTTCTATGGCTTTTAGGGGTCTTTCCGCCTTTTTTCGAAAATCATCCAAATTTTCTCAGCCGCGTAACTTCTGATGGGTAGGACTAAACTTGATGAAACTTATATATTTGAAATCAGCATAAAAATCTTATTCTTTTAATGTATCTCTTGGTATCGAAATTAATTTTTTTAGAGTTTCGGTTACTATTGATTCAGATCGCTACTTATTTACAGTTCATTATCACAAACTATTTGATGTAATTTCTGGTCGTTTTGAGTTTGAGTTATTGTAGATATATATATATATATATATATATATATATATATATATATATATATATATATATATATATATATATATATATATATATATATATATATATATATATATATATATATATATATATATATATATATATATATATATATATATATATATATATATATATATATATATATATATATATATATATATATATATATATATATATGCTGCTAAACATATATATATATGCTGCAAAAGGGAGAATGTGCTAAACCATGACAAAGCTACAGGAAAACATATGAAGAAGAATGAAAAGGTTATGACACTTGGGAAGTGAATGAAGATTTATTTTAAATATAGTTAGAGATAAGCTAATGAAGATTGTGATTATGGTTTTTGAAAAAAAGGAACTACCTAGCCACTTTAGGAAAACTTTAATTAAATTCCTCTATAAGAAAGGTTATAAGACTGAGTGCGGTAAATGGTAATTATACAGGCATTAGCATGGTTTCTGCAGGAAGCATATTACTTAGCACAATTATTTTTTTGACTAAGATATGCTGTTGATAAGGTTCTTAGAAAATAAACAATGTAGGTTTTAGGAAGGGGAGAGGATGCATTGACCAAGTTTTCACTCTCAGATTAATACAAGTAAGATACACCTGATTAATTAAATCCCTATAGTACTCAGCTTTATAGATTAAGGACAAGCGTTTTATTCAGCCGACAAAAGAGCTTTAGCAAAGCCCTTATCCTTGTATGGCGTACCAGATAAATACATCAATGTGAATTTCAAGTATGGTTCTGAAGTGTGGGTGCTCGGATAGACAGAAGATTTGCTTGATGTTTTCTAGAGAAATTGCCAACAGATTCTTTTGGCTACCCGTCTATCTGACTATATCTCAGACAGTAAGCTGTTCAAAGAATGTGGTTCAATCCCGCTTACTAGGGCTATAATAAGAAAAAGGTTTAGATACCTAGGACATGTCCTTTTCCCATTGTGGAAAAGTAAGTCGCTCCTGAATGGGATGGAAGATGCCGTAAGAAAAGATTTAAGGAAAATTTGAACTTTTGTGGAAGGTGTAAAGTTGAAGGCTTTGAATATATTAGGATGGAATATGAGCCAGCCTGGAATTGTTGGCCTCAGGTGGCGTTGTGCTGCAGTGAGTTGTTAGTAGTATTAAGATTTTGCAAAATTATTTCGCAAATGGGCAAGAAGAAGACGAATAACTTGTTCAATCCATTGAGTCACGCATACTGATAAATGTCACGTATATATGTATCCATAAGATAGCATAGCCTGCTCTCAAACTAAGTTTAATCAGGGTAGACTCTCAAATGTTGCTGAGGAGCTCCGGAAGGCTTTGATGGATAAAATGTTTTTAAGTTTGTAAGCCTTGTTCAGGTCAGATCCGTCACGTTTGGCATATATCTGGATCCGGGTTTGAGAAAAATTTATATCTCCCTGACGATCTTCTCCAGGTTGAGAATAAAATACCAAGAGAGATGAATTTGGCCTTGGAGATGGACTTGGCTGAGGAACTCCGAAAGGCTTTGCTGGATAAAATATTTTTAAGTTGGTAAGCCTTGGTCAGGTCGCATCCGTCATGTTTGGCATATATCTTGATCCAGGTTTGAGAAAAATCTATATCTCCCTGACGATCTTCTCCAGGTTGAGAATAAAATAGCAAGAGAGATGAATGTGGCCTTGGAGATGGACTTGGCTGAGGAACTCCAAAAGGCTTTGCTGAATAAAATATTTTTAAGTTTGTAAGCCTTGGTCAGGTCGCATCCGTCACGTTTGGCGTTTATCTTGATCCAGGTTTGAGAAAAGTGTATATCTCCCTGACGATTTTCTCCAGGTTGAGAATAAAATAGCAAAAGAGATGGACTTGGCCATCTCTTTTGAGCAGCCGTTAGCTGCTCAAAGATTGAGCAGCCGTTAGCAGCTCAATCTTTATCATTGTATGCAAATAGTGCGACAGTTCAGTGATTCAGCCTCAACAGAATCAAGCCAATTTGTGGGGTTCACATGGCGAAGTTTTGGTATTCGGTGCCAGCAGCTTCACCAGCAGATGAAATCTATCATGGCTCGACAGATTTTCAATGGATGGTCTTTAGTTCCAATAAAAAATTTTCCGCTCAAGTCTCTTAATCTTTGACTCGGAAATACTTTAACGAGGTTGCCACAAAACTAGTGTCCGTGCCCATCATCAGTGTCCCTTCTGAGAGTGTTTTACAAGGCTGGTCAGTTAATCACTGAAAAATGGAACCAATTCTCATTGAAACCAATTCTCATTGAAAAAATGAAACCAATATAATTTGTACTTTACTGAAAAATTCAAATGAATTTACTGAAAAAAAAAATGTGCATTGTAAGTTTAATATACATATGCTGCTATTTATTCCTTAAAATCTTAATTAATTTTAATTTCTGAAAGCTATAAAAATGAAAACATTTAAAAGAATTATTTTCAGTAAAGTACTCTATTATTTATTTTGATTTCTGTTTGATTTGGGTTTCATATATTTGTTGATACTGATTTGTGGTAGTTGTATGCTTGGTAGATAATTTGATTCTTTTTTGCTCATTCCAATCGAATGAGCCCTTTTTGAAGTTTTACGACAACCATTTCTGTAAATACCTTATATGCTCCCAGGGCACAGTTTGCAACCCTTATCCTGAGGGCTCTGGGGGGTTGTCAACCAAAAAGAACTAATATCTAGAACTTTCAACTACGTTGAACAAAATGGCTATCTAAAAATTTTGATTTGATGTGCTGGGGAAATGGTAGGCGGGAGAGAGGGGTTATTGGCCGTCCAATCACTTTCGACTATTAAAAAGCGTACTAGCCCTTTCAATTTCCAATTTGTTGAGCCCTTTTTGAATTTTCTACAACTCTTTCTATAAATGCCTTATATGCCCCAAGGGCACAACTTACATACCTTGCCCGGAGGACTGTGGCGGGGTTGTCATCCTCAAAGAGATAATTTCCAGAAGATTCAACTACGTTAAAAAGAATGGCTATTTCAAAGTTTTGATTGCATGTGTCTGGGGAAATGGTGGGCGTGAGAGGGCTTAATAGAGTTCTTTACTTTTTTTGAAAAACTTATTTGGTGGAACAAGTTTTTTAATTAATTTCTGTTCGTTTTATATTGAAATAGTCTTTTTCAGGGAAAAAGACTAAGCTACTTTTAAAGTCAAACAACCATCCCTTCTATAAAAACCTTATAAATACCCCCTGGGCACATCTTAAAACCCTTGCCCCTAATCTCTGGAGTTTGATCAGACCTAAAAAGCCTTGTTATATGATATTTAGAATATTTTTAACAGAATGGCTATCTCAAAACGTCTATTAGATACATTTCGGGACAATACGACGTGTGTGTGTGTTGGGGGATAGCTGCCCTCCAATCCCTTTGAATCTGAAAAAGAGCAATAGAGCGTCTGATTACTGAGCCAATGAGCCCCCTCCGAACTTTACATGACCATGCTTTCTATTAAAATCTTATATGTCCCCAGGGCATAACTTACAACCCTTGTCCTGAGGGCTGGGGGGATTTGTTATTCTCAAATACATTACTTCCAGACCATTAAAATACGTTGAACAAAATGGCTATCTCAAAATTTTGATTGTAAGTATTTGGGAAAATGATCGGCGGGGGGGGGGCATTTGCCCTCTCATCACTTTTGCCTAATACAAAAGGCACTAGTCTTCTCCATTTCCAATCGAATGAGCCCTGTTTGAAACTTCTACGACAAAACATTCTATAAAAAAATCTTATATGCCCCGAGGGCATAACTTTTGAACCTTGTCCTGAGGGCTAAGGGAGGAGGGTTAACATCCTCAAATACAGAATTTCCAGACCTTTCAACTATGTTGAACAAAATGACCATATCAAAATGTGTATCGTAAATGTTTTGAGAAATGATGGGCTGGGGGGGGACGGGGGGATGGGGTTAATTCTCCCTCCGATTACTTTCGACTGTTAAATAGGACAATAGTCCTCTTAATTTCCAATCGAATGAGCCCTTTTTGTAGTTTGGGCGACAACGCTTTCTATAAGAACCTTATATGCCCCCAGGGCATAACTTACAGCCTTAGCCCTGAAGGTTGTTGGGGTGTGTTTCATACTCAAAGACATATTTTCCAGACCCTTCGACTACGTTAAACAAAATTGCTGTATCAAAATGTTGATCGGAAGTGTTTGGGGAAATGATGGGCGTCGGGGGGGGGAGGGGGCATTCGCCCGCCAATTGCTTTTTACTATTAATGGAGGTAGTAGCCCTCTGAATTCCCAATTTAATAAATCCTTTTTGAAGCTTTTACGACAACGCTTTCTATAATAACCTTATATGCCCCCAGGGCATAACTTACAACCTTTGCACAGGGGGCTGTGGGGGTTTTTCATCCTCATGGACCTAATTTCAAGAACTTTTCACTACGTTAAACAAAATGGCCATCCCAAAATTTTGTATTAGATGTGTTTGGGGAAAGGGTGGGCGTGAGAGGGTGTTTAAGTACCCCTAATCATTTCCCACTTTTAAATAGAGCACTATCCCTTTCAATAGCCAATTGAATGAGCCCTTTTTAAAGTTCCTACGACAACACTATCTATAAAAACCTTATATATCCCAAGGGCATAACTTAATACCCTTATCCTGAGGGGCGTGGGGGATTTGTCATCTTCAAAGACATAATTTCTAGAGCTCTCAACTTAATTGAACAAAATGGCTATCTCAAAATTTTAATTGGATGTGTTTGGGAAAATGTTGGGCGTGTGAGAGGGGTTAGTTGCCCCCAGGGCATAACTTACATCCCTTGCCCTGACGGATGTGGGGGGGAGGGTTGTCATCCTCAAAGAATTAATTTCCAGAACTTTAAACTACGTTCAAAAAATGGCTATCTCAGAATTTTGATTGGATGTGTTTGTGGAAATTGTGGGCGTGTAAGGGGGGGGGGTAGTTGCCCTCCAATCTGTTTCGACTGTTAAAAAAGGGCACTAGCCTTTTCAATTTCCAATCGAATGAGTGCTTTTTGAAGTTTCTACAACAAAACTTTCTATAAAAACCTTATATGCCGCTAGAGCATAACTTACAACCCTTGCCCGGACGGCTGTGCCGAGGTTGTCATCCTCAAAGAGACAATTTCCAACACATTCAACTACGTTAAAAAATGGCTATCTCAAAATTGTGATTGCCTGTGTCAGGGAAAATGGTGGGCGTGAGAGGGGGGTTAGTTGCCCTCCAATCACTTTCTACTAATAAAAAGGGCACTTGCCGTTTCGATTTCCAATCAAATGAGCCTTTTTTGAAGTTTTTACGACAACCATTTCTGTAAATACCTTATATGCCCCCAAGGCATAGTTTGCAACCCTTACCCTGAGGGCTCTGGGGGGTTGTCAACCTAAAAAAACTAATTTCCAGAACTTTCAACTACGTTGAAGAAAATGGCTATCTAAAAATTTTGATTTGATCTGCTGGGGAAATTGCAGGCGGAAGACAGAGGTTGTTTGCCGTCCAATCACTTTCAACTATTGAAAAGGGTACTAGCCCTTTCAATTTCCAATTTGTTGAGCCCTTTTTGAAGTTTCTATGACAACTCTATCTATAAAACCTTATATGCCCCAAGGGCACAACTTACAACCCTTGCCCGGAGTGCTCTGGTGGGGTTGTCATCCTCAAAGAGATAATTTCCAGAAGATTCAACTACGTTAAAAAAAATGGTTCTCTCAAAGTTTTGACTGGATGTGTTTGGGGTAATGGTGGGCGTGAGAGGGGGGTTAGTTGCCCTCCAATCACTTTCTACTAATAAAAAGGGCACTTGCCGTTTCGATTTCCAATCAAATGAGCCTTTTTTGAAGTTTTTACGACAACCATTTCTGTAAATACCTTTTATGCCCCCAGGGCATAGTTTGCAGCCGTTACCCTGAGGGCTCTGGCGGGGTTGTCAACCCAAAAGAACTAATTTGCAGAACTTTCAACTACGTTGAACAAAATGGCTATCTAAAAATTTTGATTGGATGTGTTTGGGGAAATGGTAGGTGGGAGAGAGGGGTTAATTGCCGTCCAATCTCTTTCGACTATTAGAAAGGGCACTAGCCCTTTCAATTTCCAATTTATTGAGCCCTTTTGGAATTTTCTACGACAACTCCATCTGTAAAAACCTTATATGCCCCAAGGGCATAACTTATAACCCTTGCCCTGAGTGCCTTGAGGGGTTATCATCTTCAAAGACCTAATTTAAAGATTTTTCAACTACGTTGAACAAAATGGCTATCTAAAAATGTTGATTGGATGTGTTTGGGGAAATGGTGGGTGTGAGGGGGGTTAGTTGCCCTCCAATCACTTTCAACTATTAAAAAGGACGCTAGCCCTTTCAATTTCCAATCAAATGAGCCCGTTTTGAAGTTTTTAGAACAACACTTTCTGTAAAAACCTTACATGCCCCCAGGGTATAACTTACAAACCTTGCCTTGAGGGCTGTGGGGTTGGATGGGGTTGTCATTCTCAAAGACCTAATTTCCAGGACTTTCAACTACGTTGAACAAAATGTCTATCTCAAAATTTTGATTGGATGTGTTCGGGGAAATGGCCGGCGTGAGAGGGGGGTCATATGCCCTCTAATTACTTTTGACTATTAAAAAGGGCAATAGCCCTTTTAATTTCCAATCCAATGAGTCCTTTTGAAGTTTTTAAGACAACGCTTTCTATATAAACCTTATATGCCTCCAGGGCATAGCTTACAACCCTTGCCCTGAGGGCTGTGGGGGAAGTGTCCACCTCAAAGACATAATTTCCAGATCTTTCAACTACGTTGAACAAAATAAATATCTCAAAATTTGGATGGGATGTGTTTGCAGAAATTCTGGGCATAGAAGGGGTGTTAGTTGCCTTCCAATCACTTTCGGTTATTAAAAAGGGCACAAGCCCTTTCAATTTCCAATCGAATGAGCCCTTTTTGAAGTTTCTACAACAACTCTTTCGATACGAAATGCCATGGTCTAAAACCAAAAAATAGAATAAATAAATAATACAATGTGCCAATATCCGTCTTTACTTAGGCAGCGCTATTTTGCTGCCTATGATGTTAAATTAAAAAATACATTTTTTTGTTTCTTCTGTTTGTCAAACATTTCTTATATCTTAGCTGATGTGAAATAGATGGTGCTGTTAGTAATAAACTTTAAAACGTGTTTTTCTTGGTGCAATTAAAGTATGAAACGGGGCAGAGTTCGCCTTTTTTTAAACCAATGCCCAGGTAAAGAAGTGATACCCTTAGTTGTTCAGGATTTCTTGAACCAGAGGTCCAGTTTCTTTTCAGTTTCCATTTGCTTGGGCAGAACGTTTTTTACAAGAACTTTTTAAGAACAATATAAGGACCAACATCATTTCCGCAAATCAGACAATGCAGTAACAGTAACCTCCCGTAACCTCCCATAACAGTAGCTCCTTCCTTTTTCAACATTGATCGAAACATCCTTTTTCTGCTGTTTACACCTTCTCTGAATCTGCCATACTTACCGATAATACTACCTAGGCAAAAACGCAAATCTAACAAAAGATGTTAGCTTAGTGAGAGCTTCTACCGTGAAAACCCTGTCTAATTTTTTATTGAAACCGGAATTTCCTAGTACGACCATCAAAGACATAAGAATTCTTAAAAACTTGAAAAAGGATGGTTCCATTACCATTACAAAAGCAGATAGGAGTAACACTTTAGTTGTCATGAATACTGAGGACTACGAATCAAAATTAAGAAGTCTACTAAATGATGAAAAAACATACAAGAAGCTATCGTGTAATCCAACAGATTCTTTTGAATACAAGTTTAAGAACTAATTGAAGTGCTTAAAGTATGATGGAAAAATAACACCTCAACTTTATTACAAAAGCCTGCCACGCAGTTCCTTGTGCCCTAAATTATATGGACTTCCCAAAATTCATAAGCCTGACCTATCATTACGACCAATTGTGTAAGGTACAAGGTCACCAACTAGTGTTTTGAGCAATTGGTTATTGTCAATATGTAAACCACTTTTGTGGTTTACAGATTAAGTGGTTTAAGTGGAATAAAAAAAGTAGAAATTTCTTCAAGTTCTTTGCTTTCAAGCTTCAACATTATATCAATGTACACAAATATTGATTTAGAAGCAGCCGAAACTCTTCTAGAAAGACATCTGTTACGAAATTTGGATTTTATTAGTGGCAAAACAGATTTGGAAGTTTCTGTAATTATGTATTTAGTAAGGCTGTGCAATCGGTTATCTTATTTTTTTTCAATTCAGAGGGGAGTATTTCGAACAAATAAATGGTTTACCTATGAGGGCCTCTTTATCCCCTTTATTAGCTAATATTTTTGCGGAGAATATTGAAACAATTGCGTTATATTCATATTTTTTAAAATATATTTTTGGGAGCCGGTATATGGATGACATAATTTTAGTATGGGATTATGGGGATGAGGAATTAAAAAGATTTTTGGAACATCTTAAGTGTTTTGGGGGGGGGGATTTAAAGTTTACTGTTGAATTAGAAGAGAATGGGAAACTTCCTTTTCTTGATTTTCTTCTTTTGAAAAATGAAAATAGTCTGGATTTTTAAATTTACAGAAAACCGAAATATAACAATAGATTTTGTCTTATAGTTCCAGTCTAGCTCGCCAAGTAAAGATTGGTTTGATCATTTCTTTAACTGAGCGGATATTTTGCATTTTCTCTCCAAATTTTTTTTAAGAGGAGTTGTCTTTTCTAAGGAAAATACTAATAAGCAACAATGTATCCAGAGTGGCTAATTAAACAGACTTTTTCAAAAAGAAGAAAAAAATTTCTAGATATTTCTAAGGAAGTCTTGGAGACAACTCGGGAGAATGATGTTTTTTGTTCCTTATAATATGTACCCGGGCTAAGTGAAAAACTTAAAAGAATTTCACAGAGTAATGGTCTAGGGGTAGCTTTAAAGAGTAATAATACTTTGGGTAGTTTTCTAAATTATGGGAAGGATCTAACTTCGTTGGGGCAACAAAGTGGGGTTTATCAGATGCCATGTGCTTGCGGAAGCTCATATGTGGGACGTACTAACCAGAGTTTGGAAATGAGATTATTACAACATAAAGATTATATTTCTTCGGCTTTAAAGCAAGATTCTAAGTCTGAAGATTTTATTTCAGTTTTTATTTTCAGTTTTCCAGACCATTTTATTTTTTTTCGAGAATGTCTCTTTGATTTTTAGCGAACTGGGTCTAAAGCAAAATTTTCGTGAAAATCTTGAAATAAAGAAAATACTATTCGATAATACTGCTTAGAATCGGGATACACGTGAATTTGGGCTGAACTCTATCTATGATAATCAATTAAAATTTGACAGAGTAAAGTTCAATTCACCCAATATAGTTGACCTCTGTCCAAATGTTATACCATTTAACGCTAATGAGCCGAATCCAAGAAGGTCAAAGAGGCTAGCTTCCGCCTTTGCTTTGAAAAGAATTAGAGAATTAAACAATATGTAGTTTTAGTTGATTTCGTATATAAACTTTTGTTTTAATTTGTTTTTGCTTAGTTTTACTACTGATGACGGTCACTGTATATGTGACCGAAATATCTGGTATTTTTTTCAATTTCTATACACAGTCTATTAAAAAGGATTTTATCCCTATTTTGAACTTTTATTTTATCGTGTGAATAATAATTTAAATAATGTGTTAATTTTGATCCCTTGGACCTTTAATTGAACTATAGTTGACTTCTTGAAATATTTAGATAAAATTTTGTGTCTAAATTGTTCAAATGTTTCCAAAGGAATATTAGAGGTCCAAGTAAATAGTCATGAATTATAGCTGGCTTTACTGTAGTCAGGCTAAATACCATACCATAGCAGCAACAACAAAAAATTCTTCTTCCTCTACTCTTCTTTTTTCTTTGTCTTGTAAATTCATTTCCAATTTTTATACGAAATGGATAGTTTTCTGTGTACATTCCCAGAAAGTAGATAGCTGCTTGTTCTGTGAATGTACTGCTTTGCTTTGAGTATATTGATGAACATGAATAAATGGCAATTAAACAAGAGTTTTGACAAAAGGATATGTTAGACCATGTGAATCAGAGAAAAAGTATTTCTTGGTAGTGTATCCCAAAAACACAGAACTGCAAATTAAACTTGCTACTGAGTCAAAATAACATTAATAGCTTGCAAAAATGTTCAACGATACAAGTGACATAGCATTTTATTTTGATGTTTTTTTTTAATGTCGATCAAGGAAAAGTCAAAAACCCATTAAAAACTACGCAGAATTTCATAAACCAAATTTTAATTATATTTCTAAAGAATGGTTGTGCCAAGAAGCTTTCGAATTCTTTTTATTCAATTTTAATTTCCACGTTTTCACTTGTTAAATTGACTTTGATTTACTTCATCCTAAATTATTGGAAATACTGGAAAGACGACTGATATCAAAGATCATACCTGTTAACTCTTGTATCTTTTGCACTAAAATAATTTGATTTGAAGTTTTTATTTCGCTTATACTTTTTCTATCATCATTTCGTAAAAGAGTGCAAAGAGCTAATAATTGGTAAAAAGAGTGCAATCCTGGTCTGTGGAACGAAAGAGTGCAATCAGGTAGAAAGGCATATTGCACACGAATGGTGTCTAAGTTCGGAACCCTGGTTAAACGCGGAAACCTCAAGTATTTTCGTCCACAATATTCTTTTATTAATCTATGTAGGAGAATTCTCTTTTACTGGACATGCAGGAAATATGTGACTGAACTTTTACTTTACATTCAGGTTTGTTATAAGATTCTCGACGATTTCAAAAGGTCTGGGATAATTTAAATCGTACGTAGGTACTAATGAATACGTGGAAATTTGTTTAATTATATTATCAAAGAACTCTTGAAAAGATTTAATTAAGTCCTTAGAAATCCCCAACTGTGTTGATAATAAAACACGTAAAGTCTATTCTGTCGACGGGCTATCTAGATTAAAACGTAGCCAAATTGGAATCGAAAGAAGCTTTACTAGAAGAAGGTGCTCTCTTTCACTGAAAGGATCCTGTTGAGAAAAGGTAGGACGAATTATGCTGATTACGAATATAATAATTATTTCTATCGGAAATGAATTTTAGCCCCCCCCCTATAAATGCCAATTCAGGGTATATATTTCTACATTAGGGGTGGGGGTAAAGTTTAAACTTACCTCCCATTTACATCAGAAATAAAATTCCCCCCCACCCCTAATGTAGAAATGTATACCCTGAATTGGCATATATAGGGGGAGGGGGCTGATATTCATTTCCAAAAAAAATGATGGTAAAATTCTACTTTAGCTACTTTTGACTATCTTGAAAGAGGGTTAGGTTAAAAATGAAACTTTCAGGGATGGTTCTACAGGCTAAAGTATGTCCCGGGAAGATATTTTGAAGTACCCACCTCCACTCATTCTCCCTCTAGAGGGTCCTGACCTTTGATGACCACAAAATTGAAAACAAAATTGTTTTCAGCTTCACAACTTTGCTCAATCCCAATTTATAAGGTTTTAAAGATATGCAAATACATTTTCTAAATTTTGGAAATAAACTATTTATATGTTTTAAAATTCTGCTCAAATAACTGAAATTGCATTTTCAGAACTAAAGCCAGGGAAAGAAAACTGATATCTGAAAATTAAGGTAAAATGTTGTCAAAATTTCAATAGGTATAGACCTGTCATGTAGGCAAATTTCAGGACTCTAGAGGGAGAAGGAGTGGAGGTAGGTACTTCAAAATACCTTCCTGGGACATACTTTAGCCTGTAGACCCATCCATGGAAGTCTCATTTTCCTAACCTAATCCCTTTCCACGATAGCCAAAAGTAGCTAAAGTAGAATTTTACCAAAATGATTATTATATTTGTAATCAGCATAAAAAAAGGCATTGGGTGGTATATTCACTTTATGTGTAAGTCAATAATATGATTTGGTAGATATTTAGGCTACCAAAATATGTACCCTGAATTGGCATATATAAGGGGGGAGGGGGCTGAATTTCATTTCTGATAGAAATGATTATTATATTTGTAATCAGCCTAAAAAAAGGTATTGAATGGTGTATTCACTTTATTCCTAACTCAATAATATGATTTGGTAGCCTATATATTTACTGAATTAATTAGCTTAGAAGCTTTTTTTTAAATAGCAGGTGACAGTGTTGTCTTAGAAGGTAACTGTTTCTCAGTTCCTTATTATGTATATGATATTCCATAATTGACACACAGACAAGATGAACATAGTAGCCTACTTGCTTCCTTTTTTTATGTTCTTTCCAAATGTAGCCTAATTAACAATTTGCCTGCAAATGCATCCCTTCTGCCCTCATGGTTCTTGTAGTAGCTAAATTAGTAGTTAAAACTAGTTAAAAAATGTTTAACTAGTTAAAACTAGTTAAAACTAGTTAAAAACTAGTTAAAAAATGTTTAACTAGGTAAAACTAGTTAAACTAGTTAAAAAGTAGTTAAAAAATGTAGTAGTTAAACTTGTAGTAGTTAAATTACTGACCTACAAATAAGGTGAACATAACCACTTGATGCCTTTTTATGCTGTTTCTGAATAGCCTAGGCTATAATAGTAACTTCACTTGGAAATCCAATTTTAAGCACTCTACAGACTGTCAAATATTATACATTTTCTTCTTATTTTTGTCTATGTAAAATGGTTAAAACAATAATTCTTACTTCATTAGGCTATAGGCCTATGCATCAAAATTGTAGGCCCTAGTTAACACATTTCAACTGCAGCTCTGCTATACTGTACCCCTCCCTCCCCCCTCCTTATGTGCAAATATGGCCCTAGCCTATTGCCCAAATTAGGCTATATGCTTCCTGAGTGTTTGCTGGGTCTTGATTTTGTCACAGTCAATTCAGTAGGCTAGGCCTATAGCCTATGCCTAAACCATTTTAAGTGATGCTAATAGCTGTATATAAGCAGTAGACTTTCTAAAATAGGCCTAAGATAAAAATAAATAATATTTGAGGGTCTGCAAAGGGCTTAAAATTGAATTTTCATGAAAAGTGATTATATATTTATAAAGAATATAAAAAAAAAAATTGCAGAGTGGTTGGCCTATATTCACCTTAATCATAGGGCAATAATATGAACTGCACCAAATTTACCCCCATATATAGCCAATTCATAATAATATGTTTCTCCAATACTTCAATTTGTTCATAAATTATATTATAGCTCCTAGGCTATGTTAAACTAGTTATCTTCTTTGTCTGAAATTTATCTCTATGTATTCCTATATTTACCTTATACTAGATCTCTTGAGCTTAATTAGATGATTAATTAGATGATTAATTAGAGAATCTGAGTCACATATCCATGGTTTGCTGTCTATCCTGCATCCAATCTTGGTTTGAATGTTTGTATAGTTAGAACAGTTATTGTGTATTTTACCAAGTCCATTGCAATCATTAGTCGCTCATTCAATAAAAAAGTTTTGTATAGACCTATCCTGTTATTCCCAGTCTATTTATGAAGCTTTCCTGGTTGGCTTTGATATCCATGGGTCAACATCATGTCACCACAATGGTATTAAAATATTATAGTTGGCATTTTCAATTGTTCCAGCCATTTACTGTATAGCAGGCTTAAGAGAGCAGTTATACATCTGGTTGCATGTCTCTGAACCCCTTTAATCAATGTAGTATCATACTCAGGGGTGGATCCAGAATTTTTTTTAGGGGAGGGGGAGGCAAAAAAGGTTGATCCAATAAAACATTTTTGAGGGGGGGGGGTGCAAAATAGGTTGATCTAATAAACTTGCATTAGGAGCAAGTTTAATTTATGCAAACTTGGGTTAATTAAGTAAATTACAATACTTCAGAGTATGCTAGGAGGGGGAGGGGCACACCCCCTTGCCCCTCACACCCCCCTTGCCTCCTGGATCTGCCACTGATCACACTTGTGTGAGGGAGAGGTAAGAAAAGCACAAATATCAAACAAAAAGATAATACAATTAAATTCTTACTTTATAATATACAACATGTTTCTATTAATCCAATTATTGTCTTTCCTTACATTATTATCCATGTTACAAATTATTTTTATACAATATTTTATCTAACAATTCTATTGGAACCACTTATGCAAAACTGGATTTTATCAAGCCAAGACTAGAGCAACTCATTATATGATGCACCACAAGCTGAAAAACCAGGAAGAAATATATCCAGTAGGGTTATATATGGGGCCATGAGGGGTGCCTTGTCATAGGCAAAAATATGATATTCAATAGAAGTCTAATGGTATGACAAAAATGGTAATGAAAAAAGGAGTCTAATGGTAGTGTTTCATTTTATTAAGAAGATTCCTTCAGAGGAGTCCCTAAAGAACAACACCCAAAATTTAATACAGACAATCAAAATCACTGTAGCCTAAAAAATAGCAGTTTCATACGAATATACAATCAACATTCTTTCCTATGTAATAGTTGCCACTCTGGATAAAGCATGTGTCCCCTAATGATACCAGACATATTCCCAAGGTAATGTACCAAGCAGTTGGAATCTAAGTCGATAGAAGAAATGGTAATAGAAGAATCAATAGTCAATAGAAGAATCATCTTTCCTTTAGATGTGGTGAACATCAGCAAATTTCCAGTAGAGTCTAATCACCAATTTTTGGCATAGGATTTTAAAGTTAGTACAAAGTACCTAAATCACACACATACTCAGTTGGGGTTGGGTTCAAGCTAAGACAAATTTTGTAAGGTTGAGTAACTGTGTTTAAAGTAGAGTAAGAGTAGAGCCTAATCACAGAGAATATTTTAAGCTTGAGCCTAATCATGGAAAATCTGCCCAATTTTTGGCATGGGATTTTAAAGTTAGTATTAAGTACCTAAATCACAGACAGATTCAGTTGGGGTTGGGTTTAATCTAAGACAAATGTTGTAAGGTTGAGTAACTGTGTTTAAAGTAGAGTAACAGTAGAGCCTAATCACAGAGAACATTTTAAGCTTGAGACTAATCTTGAAAAATCTGTCCAATTTTTGGGCATAGGATTTTAAAGTTGGTACAAAGTATCTAAATAACAGACAGATTCATTTGGGGTTGGGTTTAATCTAAGACAAATATTGTAAGGTTGAGTAACTGTGTTTAAAGTAGAGTAACAGTAGAGCCTAATTACAGAGAACATTTTAAGCTTGAGCCTAATCTTGATAAATCTGCCCAATTTTTGGGCATAGGATTTTAAAGTTGGTACAAAGTATCTAAATAACAGACAGATTCAGTTGGGGTTGGGTTTAATCTAAGACAAATGTTGTAAGGTTGAGTAACTGTGTTTAAAGTAGAGTAAGAGTAGAGCCTAATTACAGAGAACATTTTAAGCTTGAGCCTAATCATGGAAAATCTGCCCAATTTTTGGCGTAGGATTTTAAAGTTAGTACAAAGTACCTAAATCACAGACAGACTCAGTTAGGGTTGGGTTCAATCTAAGACAAATGTTGTAAGGTTGAGTAACTGTGTTTAAATTGAGTAATAATGCAGCCTAACCACAGAGAACATTTTAAGCTTGAGACTAATCTTGAAAAATCTGCCCAATTTTTTGACATAGGATTTTAAAGTTAGTACAAAGTATCTAAATAACAGACAGATTCAGTTGGGGTTGGGTTTAATCTAAGACAAATGTTGTAAGGTTGAGTAACTGTGTTTAAAGTAGAGTAACAGTAGAGCCTAATCACAGAGAACATTTTAAGCTTGAGACTAATCTTGAAAAATCTGCCCAATTTTTGGACATAGGATTTTAAAGTTAGTGCAAAATATCTAAATAACAGACAAATTCAGTTGGGGTTGGGTTTAATCTAAGACAAATGTTGTAAGGTTGAGTAACTGTGTTTAAAGTAGAGTAACAGTAGAGCCTAATCACAGAGAACATTTTAAGCTTGAGACTAATCTTGAAAAATCTGCCCAATTTTTGGGCATAGGATTTTAAAGTTGGTACAAAGTATCTAAATAACAGACAGATTCAGTTGGGGTTGGGTTTAATCTAAGAAAAATGTTGTAAGGTTGAGTAACTGTGTTTAAAGTAGAGTAAGAGTAGAGCCTAATCACAGAGAATATTTTAAGCTTGAGCCTAATCATGGAAAATCTGCCCAATTTTTGGCATGGGATTTTAAAGTTAGTACAAAGTACCTAGATTACAGACAGACTCAGTTAGGGTTGGGTTCAATTTAAGACAAATGTTGTAAGGTTGAGTAACTGTGTTTAAAGTAGGGTAAAACTAGAGCCTAATTACAGAGAATATTTTAAGTTTGAGCCTAATCATGGAAAATCTGCCCAATTTTTGGCATAGGATTCTAAAGTTAGTACAAAGTATCTAAATCACAGACAGACTCAGTTGGGATCAGGTTCAATCTAAGACAAATGTTGGAAGTAGAGTAACTGTGTTAAGAGTAACACTAGAGCTTAATTGCAGAGAATATTTTAAGCTTGAGCCTAATCATGGAAAATCTGCCCAATTTTTGGCATGGGATTTTAAAGTTAGTACAAAGTACCTAAATCACAGACAGATTCAGTTGGGGTTGGGTTTAATCTAAGACAAATGTTGTAAGGTTGAGTAACTGTGTTTAAAGTAGAGTAACAGTAGAGCCTAATCACAGAGAATATTTTAAGCTTGAGACTAATCTTGAAAAATCTGCCCAATTTTTGGGCATAGGATTTTAAAGTTGGTACAAAGTATCTAAATAACAGACAGATTCATTTGGGGTTGGGTTTAATCTAAGACAAATATTGTAAGGTTGAGTAACTGTGTTTAAAGTAGAGTAACAGTAGAGCCTAATTACAGAGAACATTTTAAGCTTGAGCCTAATCTTGATAAATCTGCCCAATTTTTGGGCATAGGATTTTAAAGTTGGTTCAAAGTATCTAAATAACAGACAGATTCAGTTGGGGTTGGGTTTAATCTAACACAAATGTTGTAAGGTTGAGTAACTGTGTTTAAAGTAGAGTAAGAGTAGAGCCTAATTATAGAGAACATTTTAAGCTTGAGCCTAATCATGGAAAATCTGCCCAATTTTTGGCATAGGATTTTAAAGTTAGTACAAAGTACCTAAATCACACACATACTCAGTTGGGGTTGGGTTCAAGCTAAGACAAATTTTGTAAGGTTGAGTAACTGTGTTTAAAGTAGAGTAAGAGTAGAGCCTAATCGCAGAGAATATTTTAAGCTTAATCCTAATTATGGAAACAGCACAGGATTTTGAAGTTAGTACAAAGTTTCTAAACCACAGACAGGCTCAATTGGGGATGGATTCAATAAAAAACAAATGTTGTAAGGTTGAGTAACTGTATTTAAATTAGTTATGCTGTAAGGGTAATTTTTTTCTAAGTTTAAATGCTGATGCTATTTAGGACTATATACCTAATACTCACGATTAGGAACTTGCTTTTGATGCTTAGGAAAGGTACGTTTTAATATAAATATTTGTCCAACCTTAGGCACTGTCTGAGAGAGACTTTGAATAGATTGAGATGGAGAAAGAGCATCCATAGCTGTGTTGGCGTCAGGGGGCCTGGGGATGCCGTGAGTTGTTAGTAGCAGTAGTATTGGGGGGGGGGGTCAAGGCCATATCCAGGGGGGGGGGTTGACCCCCCTCGAAATGTTTGCCTGACTTGTAAAAACTTAACAAAAATGGATATAAACAAATTTTTTATGTTTTTTTGAGTATTTTTTGTGTACCCCCCCCCCCTCCTCCGAAAAAAATCCTTGAGTAAAAGACCCTCTGAAAAAAAAAATCCTGGGCACGGCCTTGGGGGGGGGGGGGTAGATGTATTGTCATGGTATTAACCATTATCTAATGAAAGAGTATTGATTAAGGAATTGAACAGTACTGTTATTTTGTTATTATTATCTTTCCTTCTGAAGACCTGTAATTTGCTAGTGGTACCAACTATTGTATATAGCCTAGATCTATATTGGGTCTCTTTAGAGAAGTGGGGATTGGGTTGATTTTGAAGGGTAGCAATATAAATCTCAGGGATGAGTTCTAAAGGTTGACCAAGTCGTCTGTTCACCTTTTAGCTAACAAATATATCTGAACATTGATAAATTTACACTGTTTTGTTTATATACCAATTTTTTTTTTTTGGAAAGTAGCTGAGTTGATAGAATGAATTTTTTCAGGAATAAAATCAGTTCCTAAATTATGCCACTTGAAATGATCTTTCAGTTCTTATTTTTACTTATTCTCCAGGCTTAGTAAATTGAATAGGAAATAGGTTTTTAGGCTATCTGTCTTAACAATTTTTTTTTTATTGATTTTTAAATTATTTTTTCCTTAAATTTGATTTGAGTCTTTTTTATTTATTAATGTATGGTACAGGGTTGACATGAGATAGAAAAAACAAGAAATATATCATTAAATGTCCTTGATCCTCTTTCCAAATACAATTATAAGATGCATCATAATTGTCTCCCAGCTCCTCTATAATGGAGCCTGGTATATTCCAAACTCAACCAGGAATTCTTTGATCTCTTCTCTATAAACTCAAAATTGGCTCATTGACCCCTCATAGTATGTCTTAAGCAATTGGACAAATTTCAGGGGCATTTGGTCTATTTCTAGAATTCTCCAAAGTTTTTGGCAAATGATGGAGTCAAATGAGGCAATGAAGTCCTTTCAAACTGCTGGATACCTTTCAAACTGCTGGGTAATAAGGCAAAGTGCAAAATATTGTCAGTAAAGCACCACCCAGATGGAAGCCTTCTTGGTTTTTATTAGTTCTTTTCTCCCTTGCCCCCTTGAAGTAGTTAAGCAGAATAATCCCAAATATTTTACTGTAATGTTGATTAGACTTATTCCCTGGTAATTTTTTCACTCCAGTTTTATCAGCTTTCTTATAAAAAGGGAGAATAACTGATGCCTTTCAATCCTTTGAGAAAGCGTTGGTCCTCCATACTTCCTCAAGGATACCATGGAGCTGCTCTGCTGTGATCTTGGGGCATTGTTTGTATAGTTCTAGAGGGAGACCATCTTGGCCTGTAGCTTTGTAGTTCGTCAGGATCTTAATTGCTTTGAGAATGTCTGCTCTTGTTGGGGTGGCCAGCTCAACATTATAAGGCTCTTTTGAACACTAGGGGGGGGGGGGAATCCATCAGGAGCTGTAATTCAGATGGGCTAACTAGGGATTGGAAGTGATCTTTCCATCTGACCAAATGGTCCATATAAAAGCTTATGACTTTTCTTGATCTGTTTTTGACAACTTTCGACACTGCAGCTTTTTTATTAGTTGACTCCTTGAGAATCCGGTAGAGCTTTTGAGTGTCATGTGAGCATGCTGCTTTCTCTAATGGCAAAATAGTCTCTTCCCATATTTTATGGTAGTTTAGACAAGAACATTGCTTGACCTGTCTTAGCAACTCTTTTGTAATATCTTTAGGACCACTCATCTTTTTCCTTTGCTCTCCAACTATTGACAAGGTTCTGGTGATAATCCAGTGCTGTCGTTTTACTTTCGTTTGATCTAGGATCTCTTTGGTGGTCACTGTTTTGATGGTCTTACATCTTTGCTCAGGGTCATGGTTTACTACCTGGATCAAGTTTAGGGCATCAAAACGGTTCCTCAGCTCCATTTGTGGTGTTTCCCAAACTTCTTTATCTTGTAGCTTACCAATAGCGATTTGGTCTTTTGGTTTATTATTTTTCTGAGCTGTAAGAGGCAGCAGGATTTGCAAGAACAAGCCTGTGATCAGACCCCGATTTTGAGCCTGTGTCCCCAACGTTATAAGAATGCGATTCTAATACTGGACTTCAGCAGCGTTGGCGGACAAAATGAAGTCAATTTGGGCCTTAGTAACACCATCATTGGAGCGCCAAGTCAATCCCACTCGAGAAGCACGTTTCTGCTTCTTTGGTTTATAATGGAACCAACGCCACAGAGTCCCGAATTCTACTCCAGAATCTACTCCAGAGTAGAAAAGTGGAACTGAATGTAGCGTTTTGGGCACTGTAATTACTGTAGAGCCAAGACCAGAGATTCTGGTCTCAGAAACGCATAGTATTTCAATGCTATACTTCTCTATGTCATGGACTAGCAGAGCTTGCATAGTTTCTTGTGCGACAGATCTGACGATCCAATAACGAATAGTTATTCTTGATCTTGCTTGGTTTATGACTATTGTTGGTTTTCCAAAAGATATGTCTAGTTGATTTTTCGACTTTGTTGCGATATTCAAAGTCGCGGGACCTTCTTTCTCCTCCGATTGTATTTACGGCCTCCAGGTGAGTATGACCTAGTTTCTATTATGGACCCCCAGGGACTAGGATCCCTCTTGGTTCGCGCTTCCTACTCAATGGAGGTACCCTACATATCTGTAGGATGTTGCCTTATCCACCACCTGGGGACGCGCTGAATGGCCTGGAGAGTCCCCTACTGAAAAGATGAATCAGAAGGTGTAAAGATGTTATCCAGCTCCCATTTCATCAACAATTTGTCCCTGTACAAGAAATATAATAGAAATATATCTATCCCATTACTATGCTTCTGGTACCAGGTTACACATGAGCTGAATTTCCCAATTTTAAGGGAACATCAGCCTAACTCCAATCAATAGTTTATTTTACCTCCCAAGCAAATTAGTCTTAGCAGCTCTGTCAGCATTAGCGTTTTATCTAGTTCTTATCCCTGAAATGCATAGATTGTACCTCCAATCCAGGATTTGTTTAAAGATTAGGATGTTAAAAGTCAAATATGTGACCTTGGCTCTAAGTTTTGAATGTCCCCTCTCTCCTTTTGGTGTTTGATGCCTTTTCCTAAAATTATGAAATTCATGTCTGAAACGTGTTCTTAACGTCTTTCGATTTTGAACAGTCATCTGATCATTTAAAACCAATCCCTAAATGATGCATTGACAATCACTAGTCCATAGAGGTGCTGCATGTCGAGTGCCTATATGTTTGAAATATGGGGGGGGGGAGGGGCTGAGATCCAGGACCCTGTAATTACATAGACCAAAACAATTGTGCTTTCGTGATGTGTAATACCTAAATTCTAAATGTGTAATATATGTGTTTTTCTACTAAAATTTATCTAGAAGTTTTGTTTTGAATTGGCTGTTTGGATAGTTTGGGGGTCTTCACCCCTGATCTGTATGGACAAATTGACCCCCCCCCCAGTGGCAAATTTTTTGGACCACTGGTCGGCTGTTATAAAACTCTAGGCTGTCTTGAAATTTGATTTAATCCCATGCTGGAATACTCAGATGCAGAAAGGATTAGAATGGGCATTTAGCTTCCCTGCAATCAGTTTGACCCTTGAAAAGGACAAGGGTGCTTCTAAGGTTGAACAAGCCCTTTTCCAGCTGTCTACACTTTCCTGTTGTATATGATGAGGTCATGGTGAAAAAATCACTCTTTATTAAGCCAACGCTACTGTATGGACTGGGCTGAACATTAGTTACTTGTATGAAGTAGTCCCTACCTAATATTCTTCTATTATGTTTCTCTGACGCTGAATTGTAATGAAATATACCTAACTATGATAAAAATATAATACTTTAGAAACAAATTTGGGCTATATGTTTGCACATTAGGGGGGGGGGGTAAATTATAGCAGATCTGCATGCAAAATGTGTTAGGTACAATTATTCTGCATTCTATGAAGTATGAATTGTTTTCTAACTTCACACTGTCCAAATAATTCCCCTCCCCCGCCTTCATAGTGTGTAAATATATAGCCCAAGTCATATATTTTCCATCTATTCTGTCAGTTCTCTTTGTCTTGTCTCATGCTAAGCTGAAAGAAACTAAAAAAAAACGGGTTCTATAATGCAACAATGAGTGAAGAACTTCAGCAGTAGGGGCTATATCATACAAGTACCAAACATTGCTTTATGCTCTTTTTTAGTAGCTACGTTTTTAGAATTAATGTATAATAATAGATAATATTAATTTAATTAATAATTATTTAATTATTAATTAGTTTAAATATTATTTAATTAATAATTAAAGTAATTTTTATTTCAAATATTAATTTAATTATTAACTGATAATATTGAAAATAATATTAATTGGGGTATTCCAACCCAAATAGTGATTTAAACTATAAAAGACCTTTGCTTTTACATATCTCTTGGTCAGCACTATGACTGAACAGCTTGAAGCCACACTAGAATTTTAGAATTAATGTATAATAATTAATAATATTAATTTAATTAATTATTAATTAATTTATAATTATTTTAATTAATAATTAAAGTAATATTTATTTTAAATATTAATTTTATTATTAATTGATAATATTAAAAATAATATTAATTGGTGTATTCCAACCCAAATAGTGATTTAAGCTATAAAAGACCTTTGCTTTTACATATCTCTTGGTCAGCCCTATGACTGAACAGCTTGAAGCCACACTAGAATTTTAGAATTAATGTATAATAATTAATAATATTAATTTAATTAATTATTATTTAATTATTAATTAATTTAAATATTATTTTAATTAATAATTAAAGTAATATTTATTTTAAATATTAATTTTATTATTAATTGATAATATTAAAAATAATATTAATTGTTTTTTTTTCTACCCAAATAGTGATTTAAGCTGTAAAAGACATTTGCTTTTACAGATCCCTTGACCAACACTATGACTGAACAGCTTGAAGCCACACTAGCTAAATTGTTAGTGGCGGATACATCAGTGGTACAACAGGTAAGCTATTTTTCAATTACTTGTGCTTATAGGTGCCTAAAAATTTGAAAGTTAGTTGAGCTCAGATGTTGAAGCAAACAACTGTTTAAGCTTTAAACAGTAATTAACCTATAATATAGACTATAACTATATATTTAACAAATTGTGGTTAATAATGTTATTAATATTTTTTCATACTAAATTAAAAAAAATTCAAGTTTCTGAAAAAAACAGCAGAAAAATGTCTTTGTATCTTCGGGAACGCAGTAGAATCAACTTAGTAAAGAGTAATTGGTTTCCCATGTTTGTTATTATTTTTGTATAATTTGTTTTCTATTATTTTTATTGGTTATATTTTTCACTTTTTTGCTTTATTTATTCATTTTGTTTATTGTGGCCTCATCATTTAGAACGGATGGTTATAGAAACATGTGAAGAGTTCATTTTATCCCAGATTAAGAGCTCTAGGTCCCTATTTATGGGCCAAAATCTTAATGGGAGGACAACCTGCCACCCCTCCAACAGCTCAGGCGTCCCCTTTGGCCTCAGATTAAAAGTTCAAGATAGCCATTCCAGTTGGAAGTATCAAGAGGTTCAAATAATTTACCCCCATGAATATATTTTAATAGAAGATCTAACGCAGGAGTGCCAATTAACGAAAATATAGAGGGAGGGGGAAACTCAATGTTCAAAATCTGGGAGGGATTTTGTTGTGTCTTTTATTTTTTTTTTAATGAGAATAAAGAAAATGTATTTATAATAGGAAAATAAAAAGAAATGGTATTTCACACATCTAGGGGAGGGAGGGGGGCTAGATTTTTTTTTATTAAATCAAACAGTTTGTGGTAACAAACTGTAAGTAAGGAGCAACCCGGCTCAATAGTAACTCAAACTCTAAAAATCCGAATTTTGATATCAATAGGTATATCAAAAGAATCGTATTTATATGCTGATTTTCAATTTATAAATTTCATCAAGTTTAGTCATACCCATCAAAAGTTACGAGCCAGAAAAAATTTGCCTGATTTTAGAAAAAGGGGGAAACACCCGCTAAAAGTCATAGAATCTTATTGAAAAACACACCATCAGATTAAGCGTATCAGAGAACCTTACTGTACAAGTTTCAAGTTCCTACCTGTAAAAATGTGGAATTTTGTATTTTTTGCCAGAAGAAAGATCACGGTTGCGCGTTTATTTTTATTTTTGTTTTTCAGGGGTGATCGTATCGACCCAATGGCCCTAGAATGTCGCGAGAGGGCTCATTCAAACGTAAATTAAAAGTTCCAGTGCACTTTAAAAAGTTCAAGTGATCAAAAAAATTGGAGGGCAACTAGGCCCCCTCTCACGCTCATTCTTTCCCCAAAGTCACTGGATCAAAATTTGGAGATAGCCATTTTGTTCAGCATAGGCCTTGTCGAAAAATCTCAAAAACTATATCTTTGAGGACGATTTAATCCCCCACAGTCCCCGGGGGGAAGGGCTGCAAGTTATGAACTTTGCCCATTGTTTACATATAGTATTGGTTATTGGGAAGTATACAGACGTTTTCAGGGGGGATTTTTCTGGTGGGGGAGGGATTAGGAGGGAGGGGGTTACGTGGGAGGATCTTTCCATGGAGAAATTTTTCACGAGGGGGGGGGAGAATTTACTGGATGGGGGCGCTGGATTTCCCAGCATTATTTAAAAAACAATCAGAAATTAAATAAAAAACAAGTTTTATCAACTGAAAGTAAGGAACAACATTAAAACTTAAAACGAACAGAATATATGACGCATATAAGGGGGGAGGGGTTTGCCTCTCCTCAATAGCTCGCTCTTACGCAAAATTTTTTTTTTTAACTTTTAAAAGAAGTTATTATTCTAATTAAACAGCCTCTGTTATTCAGGAGTCATTCTTAAATAACTGGAACAAAAATCAAACTTGGGCTATTATAAGGATATTATTAGTTTAAAAAAGTAAAACTAATATACAAATTTTGTTTTAATTATTCGTGTACGGTGAGCCAAATTCAAAACCTGCATTAATTCAAAAATGTTCAGAAATTAAATAAAATTATTTTTTTTTTTAACTGAAAGTAAGGAGCGACATTAAAACTTAAAACGAACAGAAATTATTCCATATATAAAGGGATCTGTTTCCTCCCCAAGGCCTCGCTCTTTACGCTAAAGTTTGACTCTCCCTCACAGCTCTACTTTTTAAAACAATAAAAAACTTTAGCGTAAAGAGCAAGGCGTTGATGAGGGGACAGCCTCTTTCATATACGGAATAATTTCTATTCGTTTTTAGTCGCTCCTTACTTTCGATTAAAAAAGCTTGTTTTTTTTATTTAATAAATCAAAAGAATTGGCTTATTGTGTTGATTCCAAATATATAAGGATCATTTAAGTTTAATGTTACCCATCAAAAACTACGAGCCTGAAAAAATTTGCCGGATTTTCAAAAAAGGGACAAAAACCCATATAAGCCAGGGAATCTTAGCGAAAATCATACCATCAAATTCAGCGTATGCGAGAACCCTACTGAAGAAGTGTCCAGCTCCCATCTACAAAAATAAGGATTTTTGCTTTTTTGCCAGAAGAAAGATCAAGGATGCGTGTTTATTGTTTTTTTTTCCAGGGGTGATTGTATCGACTCTATGGTCCTAGAATATCGGGAGAGTAGATTCCGTCCGAATCCACTCATTTGAACGGAAATTAAAAGTTCTATTGCCCTTTTTAAATGACCAAAAAGATTGGAGGGCAACTAGGCCCCCTCCCACACCCCTTTTGTCTTAAATCATCCGATCAAGATGTTGATATAGCTATTTTGTTCAGTATAGTTGAAAAGCCCAATAACCATGTCTGGAGATATCATGACCCCCCCCCCCTCACACAGCTCCTGGGGAAAGTTATAAATTTGCCCATTGTTTATCTATAGTATTTGTTATTGGGACGTATGCATACATTTTTCGGGTAGGGGGGGGGGGCGAATTTCTGCTGGGGGATTTTCCACGGGGAGGGAAATTTCCAGGGGGTGAATTTTTGAAGAGAAATTTTACACTGGGAGAATTTGCCAGAATTCCTATACGAAATTCCTCTCATATCTTTTTTTATCTTTGACTCGATTTCACGCGTGGAGATGTTACGGGTAATTATCCGGGGAAATTTTCACCAGGATTGAATTGTCTAGAGCAGTGGCTCTCAAACTGTGGTACGCGTACTCCTTTGGGGATACGTAAAAATTTTTAGAGGGTACGCGGCCGGCCAACAAAAAAATAAAACAACCCTTCAATTCTGGCAATTTTATGTATATTTTAGCTAGAGTTTACTTAATACCAGTAACTGAGAAGGGGTACCTAAAACGTTTTGTGGGTAAAAATGGGTACAATATCTAAATAAGTTTGAGAACCACTGGTCTAGAGGATAAATCGTGAGGAGGAGGGATATCTGCTCGGAGGTGGAGCCTGATTTCCTGGTACTATTTAAAAAACTGTCATGAATTAAATAAAAAAAAAAAACAACAACAATTTTTTCGACTGAGAGTAAGGAGCAACATTAAAACTTGAAACGAACAGAAATTATTACGTATATAAGGGGGATTGCCCCCTCCTCAACACATCGCTCTTTACGCTAAAATTTGAATTTTGTCCCAGTTCTTTAAGAACGACTCCTGAAACACAACGGTTGTTTAATTAGAACATTAAGAAGCTTTTTTAAAAGTACTAAAAACTTTAGCGTAAAGAGCGAGGTCTTTAGGAGGGGGCAACCCCCCTCATATACGTAATAATTTATGTTAGTTTTAATTTTTAATGTTGCTCCTTGTTTTCAGTTGAAAAAACTTGCTTTGTCTATTTAATAAAAACACAATGTAAGTCTATTTTTGTAATTAAAACAAGAACAAGAAAATGCATTAGTAAAAAAGGCTAAAAAAAGGAAGGTTAAATTTATAAAATAAATATCACACAATAAGTGGTAAAAAGATCATGTGATGGCTGGAGATTCGTATATTTAACATATAAAGTTCTTTCGTGTCTCTCCTTGGGAATTTCTTATGGGAGTAAAAAAGAAGATTTTTAATGAGCGAAGGTAATGTCAAAGGGAGGGGGATTGACTAAGAAAAAGATAATTTGTTTGGAGGTTAGAGGGCAGTGTTGGCGAAACGCAAGGAAGCTTGGTTTTGGTTCCATGGTCGATCATAAAGTCTTTAGGAATGGTCAGTGTTTGATGAGCGAAGTTTGTTTTTAAAAATCTCAAAATGTGCTCAGTAGCTAGTACCCAGCTGGTGTGAATTGACAATTATAGGTGGCACAGGGCTGTTGGATACATAGATTTATTGAAACTGCGAAGTAACAAATAACAATGTCCTGGAAATAACACACATTTGTGGAGATCATACATTTGTGATCTTTTTGTTGTCACTCACAGTTTTCAAGATTGTTGATATTTCAGCCAGGAAATCACGCACTAGGAGATGCAAGACGTGTGCCATGTAGCCGCAGATTGACTGACCAGGATGCTTATAAGTCATAATAGTTCATAGCGATTCCAAGATTGCCGTGTTATCAGTGACAATGCTTATACCTTTTTTTGGTGGAATAAGGCTAGGACTGGATTAACGCTGCGATTAATCATATTTAATAGGATTTCATTAATGCTCCGATTAGTTATATTTTCGCCATTGCGTTAATCAGTCCCAAAAGCACGGCTGTCGTTAGGTCTCTAGTCACTAACAGTCCCCAAAACTGGAGAAGGTCCCTAATAGTCAAAGCTGTCAAGTTCCTAAAAGTCCCTTTTTGCCAGATTAAGCCATGTCAGTACTTCAGCCAAGAGGTCTTTACAGTGTCCTGAAGATAATAATATAATTTCTAGCAACATAATTTGTAGGCTACAATATCAAGTCTTCTTGATAATGATGGATGAAAAGATTTGGTATCTTTTGCCTCTGCAGTCATTTAACCTACCAGGCTTTTCTCTTTTTATTGTTTTATATATGTATTACCGGAGGTTTGACATTTTTTCTCAGCTTGCTCTTATTGCGCTAATAACTTTACCAAAGCAGCCATTGGTGTCTCTACCTAATCCTTATATAATTATTGCAGCAGCAGCTACAACCTAGTAAAAAAGGATTCTCGGCCCATAGTCCCCCCAAAAACAGTTAAAAAAACAATGCTAAAAATTACTCAAGTAAAAGAAATCCAGGAGCGATTAATATTATTCCCTTTTAACTCAACAGTAATTTTTTGTCTTGAAATTTTTGTTTCAGAAAAAAAAAACAAAAAAAAAAACAAAGAACATTAAATCCCTCGAAAATAGCGTTAGATTGAAAAGCACATCACTGGAATTGCCATGCCTGAAAACCCTTCATCAGGGGTTTGTAGACCCCCCTCCAAAATTAAATAACTGAGAGTATGATTTTATCTCTCCTTTTTAGTCTCCATGCCTTTAGCAAACCATTGGATTGCCAAGATGTGCCAGATTAAAACGTCATATGGCAAAAAAACTGATATTTTTGGTGCCATCTACGGAAAGGGTAGTTCTATGAGACTACCTGGATTCTATGGTATGAAAATGGATTCAATCAATTACGGACGTTTATTACCAAGGAAATTGAAAGTTCTACTCACCTTTTGAAATCGGATGCAACGCTATAGCGTTACCTATAGTAAAGAGCTATAAGGCTTTAATGTATTATTATTCATTCATTATTTTTTAGACTCCACCCTCTACAGAGCTCAAATCAAATTTGGGTACGAAACAGAACCACCACACCCAAGACATCAGTTCTTACTTCCCACTAAGTTTGGCTACAAACACACGTCCTATTATGATAGGCGGCGTTCTGAAATTCTACCACTCAGCAGAAGAATGTCTACTACCGTACAACTCTTACTCTCAACTGAAATCATTCCGAAAGACACGTTGACAAACAAGATATTAGGGTTACCCTTTCGTCTCCGTCACAAGGATCGAACCGGTCCCTAACTTAAAAAAGTCAAAATAGTGCCCGATTTGTAATTTCTGACTAACTTGTTTGAGGTCCGGTAAATCCTTCGGGTTATTAATCTGATGACAGGAATGAGAAAACATCCTCCCCCTTACTTCCAGTAAAGATCGAGTCTTAGTTTCAAACAGTTTAACTAGGACAGCTCTTACTTCCCACGAAGTTCTGAGAAGCTTGGTGTGGTCTTAGGTGACTGAAGCTAGGTTCTGATAGGAGTCGAGTTTCGTTTTGGCAGCCAAGTTTCACGCCTGCCCAATGAAAAAATTGATATTATATTGGTAGAATGACTAATATCCGGTAGCATGAAACAAGAACAAATGTTTGTTGGTGGGCTTGCCTTACCTGGCTGAAGCTAGTTTTTGTCAAATTCATTAATTCGACAAATTTCTTCGGAAGGGGCATTTCTGGAGTGATCGCGAAACCGATCAAATATTAAATTCTTATTCAAATGAAAGAATGCTAAGGAGAATTTTTCAGGCTGAATCGTCCAGACAAGAGTTTGTAGTTTTATCAACGCGGAGATTAAAAGTACTCTCCTCACCATCAATCAAAACAATGACTGTGAAACAAGAACGCGGTTCCAGGTTCAACCAATCAGAAAGCAAATAGATGTATTTAAAAAAAAACTTAAAATCCTATTACTATTTTACTCACAATACGTTTACAAACAGCATATGGTTACTTATAGTCCAACTCCAAGGTAAATGACAAGAGCTGCTGGTGATTTATGTCCATTGTATAGTAAAGAAGCAGTGGAATAGCTGAAAGAAGGAAGAAAGAAAGAAAACGCTTAGGCTGGCTTGGGTTATTATGATAGAACTATTTTGATTTTATCAGACCGAACCTATAGCAAAGAGCTATAAGGCTTCAAGCTATTATTATCTGTTTATTTTTTTTTTTTTCAAGGGTTCTTCGTATCGAAAGGGCGGTGGCATAAATTTTGGAGGGGGATAATTTGATTGCAAATTAAAAATTCTAGTGCCCGTTTTAGGAGTCAAAACTGATAGGATGGCAACCACCCCTCGCCCTTTCCTCTCCAAATACATCTGATCAAAATTTTGAGATGGCTATTTTAGTCAAAATAGTCCAAAGGTCAAATAACTATACCTCCGGGGTTGACAACCCCTCACCCCTAGCCCCAGGTGCAAGCACTGTAAGTTATGCAAGTTGCTCATTGTTAACATTTATTAAAAAAAAAATCTTTCCGAAAAAGAGGTTTTTAAAAGAAAAGTAAAGGCCATATTAAACTTAAGATCGGGATACACAGAAATCTATAATATCTAAAACTCGGACCTACAGAAATTACTATTAAAGAATAAATGAAACACAAAACGAACAGAAATTATATTGTTCGAATCATATTTTAGAAATTGTAATGAAACCCAGAACAGGTTTTGTGTGAGGGGGTGGGGGTAGATGTCTTCCTTTCACTTTTAAATCTTAAAAAGTAACTAGAACTTCTGATTTCCGATCAAGTGAGCCACTTCTGAAGTTTATACGACCATCCCTTACATAAAAACTTTATATTCCCACGGTGCATAACTTACAACGCTTGCCCCTGAGCTCTGGGGTGTTCTGTCAACCCCGGAGTTTTCGTTATTGTGTTTTAAACTATTTTGAACAAAATGGCCATATTAGGGTGGTCCTCATTTTTTCACTTCAGAATTATAAACCTCCCACCCTGCCATTTTTGTCTCCATCAAAAGTTAAGAATAGGGGCAAAAAATTTTCCAAATTGGTCAATATTTAATGTATGCTCAATTCAAGTGAAGTTCTGCTATAGTTCACTATAGTGAACTATATTCTAGTGAAGTTCACTATAGTTCTGCTTGGACAATGTTTAACGCAATTTCGGATGCACTTAGGAAATTCATTCAGCAAACAGAATTTAATGAGGACATATTAGGTATAATCAATACTAAGCTCATCCAATCATTAGTTTGTTAAAACAATCATACTGACTGGTTAAAATATGTCACTGGCATAGCAAATATCAAACGTATCTTTTGGTAATTGATAAAAATTACACACTTCAAAGTCATGCTGGACCTGGGCTGTCAGAGGTTGTGGGTTGCCCTTGAAGGATTGTTGACTTGCTAGAATCAGAAAAATGTTTGCGATGCTCTTTAACTACTTGCAGAGCAAATTGCATCTGGTCTTCATTTTATGTTAGCAGCAAATTGTTGTCCTGCATAGGGGCAACTCCACGTTCGGCTGTGTCATTCACTACTCGTAGTTCTCTGACGATTGCTTCAGCCTTCACATAGGATTCATTATCCACACAAGTCTCAGGATATGTAGACAAGAAACTATCTGGAATGGAAAGGATATGGAAGAAGTTCCTTGTATTATGTGTAACAAAGTCCTGTAGATTCTTGTTGCTGACTGTAGTTTTGTCCACAGTGATGCGCTTCGGTGGGTCCTCTGTTCCTTCATGGCAGAGTGCTTCGACCATTGCTCTTTTTTCAGCTGCATCAACACCCCCGGCAAAAAATGCCAGTCCTGTCGGTTTTTTGCTAAGATACCTCAGCTGCCCACACAGTTTGTTCAGTGGACCAGTTGCTGCTGGTGATCCACAAGTGAGGAGACTCTTCAGAAGCATTAAATCATTGGCTGGTGCTGTTGTTGGCAGAGGAGAAAGGAACCACGATTTAACATAACTTCCTACACCAAAAGCACAGAAGGTGCCCGGACCAGTGATTTCACGATCTGTCAGCTTGAAGCCAGAATCTCTGAACATGTATATTTTCAATGCATAAATCAGTCATGTCATGAAACGAGCACCATGAAGGGCTCCTGGTTTCCTGAACATCACACCACGAGCCGGAAAGCCACCAATGAACAGCAGGGAAAGCTCGAGGTGCTCACGGTAGTCTTCACGTTGGTGACAAATACCCAGCTGATCAGTCAGAAAGGTCTTCATATCATCCAGGGCATCAACCAGAGTTGCAGCAATGACCGGAACCTCAACACCAGGCTTGTAATCAGCATACACAATGTTTGGCCAAAAGGCTTTGAACCTTTTGAACAGCTGGATGTTAGGGCCACTTGAAGGTCTCATTGTGATGCTGAATGCCTATTCCAGCATTAATTCATGGATGTGGTGTCTGCATGCAAGATGCTGAACACTTTTACCAAGATGCTGTTCAAACAGAGTACAGGCATCGTTCACTCGGCCGGTGTTGCTTGATGTTATATCAAAGCTGAGAGCCTTGATGCTGTCTACAATGCCCCAGTCAGACACTGTGTCCATCATTGCATCTGCCATGGCTTTACCAGTACCTGAAGCCAGCTTTGGGATACAAAGCAGTTGTTCTGTTCCAGATCCAGAAACAATTATCGGCAGTTGTTCAATTTTTTCATCTCCAGTGAGGTCTTCCATAAGCTTCCCATCCCAGTTAAGAACCATTGGCTTCTGGGGATTGAAATCATACTTCAACTGAGATGAAAATATGACACGATGCTTCTGACGGTAACGTCTTATAGATGATCTGTTGATACTGAAATCCTGAACGTTGTGACCTGTCGCTTGAATTATTGGGGCAATTATCTGAACTGCTTGCCTATCACTTGTCTTTGTGTCGTCTAAGGATGACAGGAGGGCAGGAGTTTAAATGTTAGTTCTTCCACGTTTTCGTTTTGGTGTACATGGTTGTTCGGCGGCTTCACTGCCGATTCTTTGTAATACTTCCATGTCTGCATCATTATACTAGAAGACGGATCAGAAGACTCCAATAACACAGTGTGATCCAGATTTGCTGTGTCAAGTTGCTGTTTCGTCTTCAAGCCGTTTTGTTTATTTTCCTGTTCTTTCTCCTTTTTTGTAAGTGACATGTCAACCCCTGCTATAACCCCTCGCCTTCCTTTTCCCGCTGGGCCAACAAGAATTGCTTGTCTTCCTCAATTTTGATGAGCTGTAACGCTTCCTGGTGAGCTACGTCAAAAAGATCATTTAAAGCTGTTCCTCATTGGCTATCTGAGTTGCTGTCCTTCTTGCTTTGTTTTTCTTCAAACCTTCCCATCTCTGCACTAAAACTTCAAGTTGGGTAACTGTATGATCACTCCGGCGCATGGGTATTCTGGCTTTCTCCCAAAACATTTGAACGTCCTTAATTACTGATACTGCTGCCTCATGTTTAGTCTTGGCTACTCTCAGCTTTGTGACATAGAGCCTGAGAACATCACCAATCGACGGCAATTTTGAACTATATAGATCTTCCAAAGCTGGACCAAGCAGAGGCACTCCCTGCTTACTGCGTGTGAATGGAGAAATCGCCATGACCGACTGTAAAACAAAACATTTTATGTGAAAATGCACAGATACCTAATTGATTATTAATATGTTACCCTGAATCCCTTCACTTATCTATTTGTATAACACATAACACCTGTTTTGTGTTAGAATTCACAATAAACACACAATTAACTAATAAATATATGCCCTGAACCAATGATTTTCTTTATATACACCCCGACTTCTATAATATTCGAGTATAATCGAAATTCGGGTGCCTCGAACATGTCCCAAAGATGAAGTTATCCTAAAAATAAATGACACTTTTTTTTGTATCATAGAAGAATACTTTTGGATGGTGGGAGGTAGGAAAAACAAAAAAACATTTTTTTTATATAGACATAAGGACATCCCTAGGCTATATATAAAATTTGATTATGGGGGAGATTAGACTCTTAAAAAGGGAATTAGAACTTCCAGTTTCCAAACAAAATGAGCCCCCCCCCTCAAGTTTATACGAGCACCGCTTACATAAGAAAAATATATGCCCGAGGGCAGAACTTACAACCCCTGTCCCCAGGCTCTAGAGGGTTGTGTCAACCCCGGAGTCTTTTTTTATCTGATATTTGAACTAATACAAAATCGCTATCTCAATATTTTTATAAGTTGGGTTTAGGGAAAAGGGGGGTGGGGGACTAGTTGCCCTCCAATATCTTTTGACTCTTAAAAAGTGAACTAGATCTTTTAATTTACTATGAAATGAGCCCCTTATGAAGTTTTCACGAGCTCCCCTTCCATAATAACCACATATATGACGCCTGCTCCGGGCTCTGGGGGTTGTGTCGACCTGAAGAGTTTTTGTTATCTGATCTTTGAACTATTTTTGACGAAATGGCAATTTCAAAGTTTTTATCGGATTGGTTTGGGGGAAAAGGAAGTGGGGAGGGGAGCTATTGCCCTCCGATCTCTTTTGACTCTTAAAAAAGGACTAAAACTTAATTTGAACTAATTGTAATAGAATGGTTATCTCAAAACTTTGAGATAAAAGTTTGGGGAAATAGAGCGTGGGGGAGGGGTCAGCTGCCCTCCGATATCTTTCGACTCTTAAAAAGTGAAGTAGAAGTCTCAATTTCCTATGAAATGAGCCCCCTCTGAAGTTTATACGAGCACCCCTTCCATAAGAACCATGTTTGCCCCAGGGCATAAGTTAGGGGGAAAAGGATAAGTTAGGGGAGAAAGGGACTTGGGGGAGGAGGGCTAGTTGCCCTTCGGTCTCTTTTGACTCGTAAAAAGTGAATCAGAACTTTTAATTTCCTACGAAATGAGCCCCCTCAGAAGTTTATCCGAGCACCCCTTCCATAAGAACCATATATGCCTCCAGGGCGTAACTTACAATGCCTGCCCCTTGGCTCTGGGGGGGGGGGGTTGTGTCAACCCTGGAGTTTTTTTTATTTGATGTTTGAACTAATTTTAAAAGAACGGCTATCTCAAAACTTTTATCGGATGGGTTTTGGAAAACAGGCGTGGGGGGAGGGGCTAGTTGCCCTCCAATATCTATTGACTGTTAAAAAATGAAGTAGAACCTTCAGTTTCCTATGAAATGAGCCCCCTCTGAAGTTTATACGAGCACCTCTTTCATAATAACCATATATGCCCCCAGGGCATAACTTACAATGCCTGCAAGGGGCTCTTGGAGGTTGTGTCGACCTCCGAGATTTTGTTATCTGATCTTTGAACCATTTTTGAAAAAATGGCTATCTCAAAACTTTTATCGGATGGGTTTTGGAAAACAGGCGTGGGGGGAGGGGCTAGTTGCCCTCCAATATCTTTAGACTGTTAAAAAATGAAGTAGAACCTTCAGTTTCCTATGAAATGAGCCCCCTCTGAAGTTTATACGAGCACCTCTTTCATAATAACCATATATGCCCCCAGGGCATAACTTACAACGCCTGCAAGGGGCTCTTGGAGGTTGTGTCGACCTCCAAGGTTTTGTTATCTGATCTTTGAACTATTTTTGACAAAATGGCTATCTCAAAATTTTTATCGGATGTGTTTGGGGAAAAAGGGCGTGGGGGGCTATTTGCCCTCCAATCTCTGTTGACTCTTAAAAAGTGAACAAGAAATTTGAATTTCCTATCAAATGATCTTGCTCTGAAGTTTATACAAGCACCCCTTCCACAAGAAGCATATATTTTCCCAGGGTATAAATTTCAACACCTGCCTCTGGGGTCTGGGGGATTTTGCCGACCTCAGAGCTTTTGTTATCCGATCTTTGAACTATTTCCAACAAAATGGTTATCTAAAAATGTTGTCAGATACATTTGGGAAGAAAGGGCATGGGTGGATAGTTGCCCTCTCATCACTTCTGACTCTGAAAAGAGGCATCTAGAACTCCCAATTTCCAATCGAATGAGCTACCTCCGAATTTTATACGACCACCCCTTCTATATGAAGCGCCCCTGGAAAAGAAAATAATTATAATACATTTAATCCTTATGGGCTTTACTATAGCCAACGCTATTACTAAAATTAAAACTTATCGAATTCATTTGGGTAAAACGGACATGGGGGCTATTTGCTCTTCCATCACTTTTGACGCCTAAAAAGGGCACTATAACTTCCGATTTTCAATCGAATGAACCCCCTCCGAAGTTTATACGACGATCCTTCCATATGAAGTGCCTCTGGAAAACAATGGAGTTTTATGGCCTTGGGGTTGGTTGGGGGGGGCTAGTTGCCATCGGATCACTTTAGACTCTTAAAAAGGAAACTACAACTTTCAATTTCTAATCATTTGAGTCCCCTCCGAAGTTTATACGACCAACTTGTCCTTGAAAACCTCATGCACCCGGAGCATAAGTTACAACCCTTCCCTCGGGTTTCAGGAGGGGAGGGGAGGGTATTTGACCCCGAAGTTTTGTCATCTGATCATTGGACTTTTTCAAACAAAATAGCTATCTTAAAATTTTGATCGGATTTATTTGGGGAAAAGAAGGTGGGGAGGGTATATGCCCGCCGATCACTTTTGATGAATCTTATAAAGGTAAATAGAAATTTCCATTTCTAATCAAATGAGCCACCTCTGATGTTTAAACGACCACCCTTTACATAAAACCTTATCTGCCCCTGAGTCAAAACTTACAACACGTCCCCCGGGCTCTGGGGGGTTGTATTGACCCCTGAGTTTTTTTATTTGGTCTTTGAACTATTTTGAACAAAATGGCTATCTCAAATTTTTAATCAGATGCATTTGAGGAAAAAGGGCCTTTGGGGGGCTAGTTGCCCTCTGATCACTTGACTCTTAAAAAGAGCACTAGAAATTCTGATTTACAATTGAACGAGCCCCCTCCGAAGTTTATGCTACCATCTCTTCCATAAAAACCTTATTTGCCTCCGGGGCATAATTTACAACACTTGCTCCCTGGTTTCGGTAGCCCGTGTTATCTCTGAAATCTGTGTTATATGATTTTTGGTATATTTTTAACAAAATAGCTATATGAAAAATTCGATCAGACGAATTTGGGTGAAGAGGGCTGGCGGTGGGGGGGGGGGGGGCTAGTTGCTGTCGGATACCTTTCGAATCTTAAGAAAGGAATTAGAACTTTCGATTTCTAATCAATTTAGTTCCCTCGAGGTTTATACGACCACTTTTTCCATAAAAATTTTATATGCCGCCAGGGCATAAGTTACAACCCTTACCCCGGGCTCTGGGGGGCTATGTTGACCCCGATTTTTTTGTTATCTGATTGTTGAACAATTTCAAATAAACTGGCAATCTCAAAATTTTGATCGAATTCATTAAGGGAAAAGAGGGCGTGTGCTGGGAGGGGGTAGGGATAGATGCCCTTCGATCCCTTTTGATTCACAGAAAGGTAACTAGAACTTTCCATTTCCAATCAAATGAGACCTCTGAATTTTGTACGACCTCCCCTTACATGAAAACCTTATTTGCCCCTGGGACATGACTTGCCCCCGGGCTTTGAGTTTTGTGTCGACCCTAGAATTTTTATCATCTGATGTTTGAACTATTTCTAATAAAATGGTTATTCCAAAATTTTTATAGGATGGGTGTGGGGGGGGGGGGCTAATTGCCCTTCGATCTCTTATGACTCTTTAAAACTGAACTAGAACTTCAATTTCCAATTAAATGATCCCTCTCTGGAGTTTATGCGAGCATCACTTCAATAAAAACTATATTTTTAGTTTAAAACTATATAATTAAAACTATATTTATCGAGTTTTTTTTGTCAAGTATTTGAATTTTCAATGTGTATTTGTGTCCTTCTTTTTCTTCTTTTTTTTCTTTTTGTTTTCTTTAGTGATTACTCCGTCTACTGTACCTTTTTTTTTACCTTTTTTTGACGGGCAATAAATGAATAATAATAATATATACCCCCAGGGCTTAACTTACAACGCCTGCCTCCGGGCCCCGGGGGGTTGTGGCGACCCCGAAGTTTTTGTTATATTATCTTTGAATTATTTTTCAAAATGGCAATCTCAAATTTTTTATCGGATGTATTTGGGGAAAGAAGGGTGGGTGAGGGGCTAGTCGCCCTCCGATGACTTTTGACTCTGAAAAACGGCACTAGAATTTCCTATTTCCAGTCGAATGAACTCCCTCTGAAGTTTATATGACGACCCCTTCCATATGAAGTGCCTCTGGAAAAAAAGCAAAACAACATTGGAGCTGTATGGCCTTTACTATAGGCAACGCTATAGCGTTGCCTCTGATATAAGTTAATTTTTGTATAAATAAAAGAGGGTTTGTTTTATCCTGGATCTCCAAAAAAGCTTAGAGTATTAAGGTGAAACTTCTCGCTGGTTGTTGAAAGGGAATATCAGCAATATCTAAGGAACTGCTGATGGTATTAGGTTGAAACCTTCAATGTATGTTGTATGTTAGAGGGTAACCAGTCCCCCCTTCCTTGTCCTTTTTATGTGCTCCCTCTCCTTAACAATGGTCCAAATTTAGTAATTGTCATTTGGTTCAAGCTAGTCAAAAGGAGAAAAATAATCAAAATAAATGACCTGTGAAGAGATGATTTAAGATAAGATATTTATTAAAAAAAATTTCTGGAGGCTAAGCAACGGATAGGGAACAAGATAGGGACGGGTTCAGAAACAGTACGTGGCAGGCGGTGTCTGGATGGGGAGTGTCTTTTGGGGAAAATGTGTTCCGTACGAAGGTTTATTGTTGCTTTTTTTGCAAAACGGAGGCACAACGTTCCTCTCCTGTACTCAAGAGTTTCCAGCTTGGCCTTTTTTTAGAAGGAGCGAGTATGGTAAGGAGCGAGTAGTTTCCTTAAAAATTATTCTTAGGGCTCTTTTTTGAATGGATTCAATTTTTTCTCATTCATCACGGGAGATGCCAGGATGCCAAACTGGACAAGTATATTCAAGATTCGGGCGGACAAAGGAAGTATAGATCCTTAAAGAATGGGATTGGGGGATGTTAAATTTATTCAAGAGCTTAAGAAGAAACATGGACGCATTAGCTCTATGGAAAATATCTTTAACGTGTAATTAGAGGAAATCGTAATCCCAAATAATTTAAAGGATGACACAGGAATATTTGCGGGGATAGGGTTGAGGAAAAGGGGTGAGGTTTTAAGGAAACATATTGGAATTATCACAGATTTAAAGAGGTTTACTCTCATGTCTAAGTCCGCAGCGTCACCTGCAATATCATTGAGGATGCTCATAGGGCTGCTTACTAAGTTTCTGTAGCAGGTTTCAACAACCGTTAGGTCACCAACAAATTTCCATCTGTCGGGAAATTCCTTAGCGAGGCCATTTATCATAACAGAGAAAAGGAGGGGACCTAGGAGAGTACCTTGGGGTACTCCATTGGGGAAAGGGAGGGGACTGGAATAATGATTCTGATATTTGACTACCTGTGATCTATTTGATAAAAAGGAGGCAAACAATTTAACCTCAACTAAAATATTGTGGTTACCAAGGTCAAATGTTTTTAAAAGTGGAATTAAATTTAGCCAGCAATTAGGTTTTTCAAGAATTTTTCCCAATTCAGTCGATAAGAAAAACAATAATGGGAATGGGAAGGAATGCTAATGGGAAGTAGAAGGTGATTTGAGGCTCCCGATTGTCTCTGGTCAGTAAGAGGTAGGATTTGCGACATTCTTCACATATTTGTGAAAAATGGAACAAGAAAGGGCACCGGAAGTGGACTAGTTTCTCTGAACCACTTGTGACCTTTTAAAAGGGCACTAGAACTTTCAATTTATGGTCAAATGATTCTCTTTAAAGTTGCTGAGACAATCCACTATGTACCATCTGGCCGGTGAAGATTCAATGGGATACGCATCTCTTTTTTTCTAGTCAGTGCTATTGCGTTAACTCTGATGTTATTCAGCCAGTGTGGCCTTAGGTCATACGTTATTTTTCTTACTCTCATTCTTGGATACATTTCTAGAAATGACCCCAAACTCGTAATTTAAATTTTACCCTTTCTAGGGAACAGCCGAGCTTCGAGAAGCTTTCAAGCATCCAGATATTCTCCCTCTGTTATGTCGGGTCGGTTCTACCGGTTCCAGTCCTCAAATTCGGCAATATGCTGTTGTCCTGGTGCGCAGCAAAATAAGAAGGGCAAAAAATTGGCATAGATTAAAGAAAGATTTACGAGAAAGGTAAGTCTTATGATACCTCTCTATAAAGTTATAGCGCTGTTGCTGATAAAGCGAAGGCATAGATTTGAGCCAAGGAGAAATTGACTGCGAAATATTCCCAATCAGCCACTACCCATAGCTCTTTTGGAGCTTAATCAGAATTTGGTCGGAAATTTCCCTTCCGTCAAATAATTATATGGTAATAACGTCTGTGTTGCCTATTCTGGTAATAATTCGTGCATATTCCGGTAATATTCATGGTAATAAGGGCTGTGCTGCCTATTCTGGTAATAATTTATGCATATTCTGGTAACATTCATGGTAATAACGTCTGTGCTGCCTATTCTGGTAATAATTAATTGCTATTCTGGTAATAATCATGGAAATCACGTCTGTGCTGTCTATTCTGGTAATAATTCATGCATATTCTGGTAATATCCATGGTAATAACGTCTGTGCTGCCTATTCTGGTAATAATTCATACATATTCTGGTAATATTCATGGTAATAATGTCTATGTAAAAGGCAAGCTATGTGAGCTGTCTCGAAGATATAGAAGTTTTAGGGTATGTGGATATAGAGTCCTTTATTTTTATGTAAACTACAATGATTGAAAAAGTGAATTGAAGAAAAATAACCAAACAGAACCCTTTACTTTGCCCTTGGCTCCCTGATCGAGTTTACTGAATTTGATTAAGTTTTGTAAAAGTTCTAATTGCGTTTTTGGCGTGTTCAACCCATATGTGATATTTCTACTGACATTTAGTTAAAGTTTAGTTAAAGTTAAAGTTTCTTTCATGTGCAGATTTTTCAAGCTATGTCAGAAGGTGCAGCATAATGAACTGTGGTAAAATAGTCAAATTCAACCCTAAACACTCCTACCTTCTTGAGTTTTGACCCCCCCCCCTACCTAACAAACTACTGGAAAGAGATCGAAGTGAGTTACAGTTGACATATTTGGTTTAGAGTTATAAAATTAACAAACCTTTGAAGTGCACATCTCGTATGACATTTTGGATGAAGGTAAGTTAAGGTGTCTTTTTTGTGCAGGTTTTCACGCTGCTTTGTTCGGTACAAGTCAACAAACTGAGATTAAGTGGCTAAAGGGAACTTCTAGAACTTTCTTGTTGTTTACCCCCCTCCCCCCCCCAAAGGCTTCTGAGAATCGATCAAAATTATCCACAGTCGACATATTTATTTTTCCTGACACATATTTTACAGTTGACACGGTTCTGTTTTTTGTTTTAAAATTTAGGGGATTCTCTCTTAGTCGCAAAGTTCTACACAAGTTCTTATGGCGGTCTGTCCGTTCACACGGCATATCTGACAGAATTTTTGATGAAATTTATTTAAGGTTTCTTTGGTTTGCAGCTTTTAAATTTGCAGCAACATCGTGGACTCAGGTAAAGCGTCCAAACTGAACCTTAAGGGCCCACTCCCCTTTGATACTCCCTCCAATCCCTTTCCCCATACATCTGGAGTTAAATAATTAGCGAACATTTTGTGGGCTTTTTTTCGAGTTGCATTATGCCCTAATTTCTTGTCGGGGTTTTCCTGTTCTCGTATGGAATGTTTGACGCGAAATTTCTTACAGAGAGCCTTTTTTTTCTACTAAACTTCATATTGCCGCCATTTAAAAGTAAGCCACCACCTGGGAAATAAAAACATCAGCAGACTAGACGAATTAAAATTTAAATAAAATTATAATTTCATTTCCTGATTAACCAAGTCAGTTCCTTTTCTATGTTGTCTTGGGAAATTGGATGAGTTGAATGGATTATAGATGCAATTCTTTTTACCCTCTATGACAAGCCCGCCAGAGGTAGAATTGATTACTGTTTCCCCGGCGTCTCTGATTCTTTTTCCGATCTTCAGGTTATAATTCTTAATTTTCGAATTTACCGGGTAAAACATCGTTTTTTCGTGGGATTTTTCTTATTTGTCATATTGGACAAATCAGTCATTAGGGCTTCTTGATAGCGTCATAAAACTATTACCCTATTGTCTAACTAATCTGTCAATCACTGGTGCACATAATCCAGTCCTTACGGTCAGAATCAGAGCTTTTGTTAGTGGAAAGGGTCGAAAGTTTGAAATAAGTTGCGTTTTTAAACACAATTTTTTTTAGAAAAGGGTTGCTTCAGAACTCAGAGCCCCCCTCCCCCCTCTGCATGTGCCGATACTTGTTATTGTAGCGGTTTCACTTCTCTGTCAACATCTACTCAGAGCAGGGGTCCCCAACGATCTTGGGCGATGTCCCACATAGGTATTCTAAAATCCGGATGCCACCCTCGTGATATTGAAATTTTGTTATTCAAAATTTTACTTGTATTTATCTGAAGGGAGCCTAAAGAGGCCATTAACTTGATATTTTTTTTCTGTCATCCTCAAGGAATATTTTAAGCCAAGGAAAAGTATTGTCTGTTATTGCAACACTATTATGTATATTTTTGTTCTTTAAATACATATGAATGTAACGTCATTTACATAAAAAATGTTTTTTTTTTCAAAATCAAGGCTCTAAAGTATAGTTAGTCAAAGGGTGCACGTCCGGCCCATGACCCTCCAAAATATTGGCATGCCATACCCGTGGGCCCTGCACCCCACACTGGGAATCACGTATGTACAGCCTTCTTGCTAAGCATTTCCTGCCATCTTTTAACTTTTCTATCTCAGCTTTCTTTCTTATTTTAACCTTTTCTTTTCAACAATCTCATATTGGCCGAATTTTCTTACCCAACTTATATGCAATTGTATTTGCAATCCTTTTGAATGATTATACAGTTCGTGGTAACGAACTGTAAGCAAGGAGCGACCCGGCTCAATAGTAATCGAAACTATAAAAAACGGAATTTTGATACCAGTAGATACGACAGAAGAATCAGATTTTGATGCTGATTTCAAATATATAAGTTTTATCAAGTTTGGTCCTACCCATCAGTTAGACTGTCTCACCACTCTATTTTTTAAAACAATAACAAAACTTTAGCGTAAAGAGCGAGACGTTGAGGAGGGGACAGCCCCTTTCATATACGGAATAATTTTTGTTCGTTATAAGTTTTAATGTTGCTTCTTACTTTCAGTTAAAAAAAACTTGTTTTTTTTAATTTAATTTATGGTCAAGATTGGACTTATTGTCGTCTTATTATACGGCTCGTATCTTCTGTATCAATTTTCTCCGATGATTGCTAATAAGATTTATCAATTTGGCAGATACATTTAAATCATTAACCATTGAATCATTTTAGTGCTTCAAATGGTTTTTTTTCGTCTGTTAATTTTCATGTTTATAATCCGTCTGGTCTGATTCGGCTTCTCTCCAGATCCTTGGAATGTCTGAAAACTTCCGCTACAAAAAAACAAAATAAACAACTAATTTGAAAGCCTAGAATACGTTTGGAAAGTCGCCATCCTCTTTCTCGTGGTCCTACAGGGAAAAAGTAATTGCTTTTTTACTTTCCTAGTCTAGCCGTTGATTTAAATATAGAATCTCGGAAATAAAAGCCAGAATGGAAGACAGCTAAGGCTAGTCTTAAAAGATTTTTTTTTTTTTTTTTTTGGTGACCCAGTGTGCAACTATCCATTGAATGTAATATTATATGATTGTATGCAAATATATCTTCAGTTCTGTAGCTCAGTTTAATAAAAAATTATATATAATTAAATATGTTTAGGACTTAAAAAAATGTTCGAGGTTGACTATAAGTAGCTCGTAAAACTTGTCAATAAAAAAATGGAATTTGACCGGCTAAAAATCGTTGAAGTATAAACATAAACAAACTAACAACAAAATAAAGTTGAAAAATAAACAAACTGGGGGTCTATGAGGCTGTTGAATTTGTTAATTTTAGTGCTGAATTATAGACGTTTTCTCATTTGGTATCGTCACTATCTTTGTTGATCTATCAACCCTACTATTAAATTAAGGCTATTTTGTTTTATTTTGCCTGGCTAGTTTTGTTTAATTTCCTTAGTCTACTGCTGGATTTTAAGTTCTCCTCACTGCGTTTCCTGTAGGGAGAACGGGGCGAAATTGGACAGGAGCGAACTTGGACGTCGAACCTGACATCTAGCCTATTGCTTCTATCGATCCACAAAAAATAGGGTAGATGGGGCTTATGTATGTCTACATTGGCGGGAAGTTTGAAATCTAACGGAACTGTTAGCACCAAAATAAGAGGTAAGAAAGTTTTTTGATGCTTAAAAAAAATCTGGGAGTCGCAACATCAGCTCGATTTGCGGTAAGAAAAGGTGGTAATTTTTTTTTGTTGTTGATGTTGTACAGTTGCTAGATACATCCTCTATCTATGCCCTGAGTTTGATTTGTCTATTCCGAGTACTTCTTTTTCAGGACGCCATTTTCTAAAATTGGTTTGATAGGGGCGAGATTGGACAGCAATTCGGGGGCGACTTTGGACACTGTCCAAGGTCGCTCCGTGTGTCCAGCTTCACCCCGTGCTAGTTTTGTTTATCATTTTAGAGAACGTCTTTGCCTCTTTGGAGGCAATTTTTAGAGAATTTCTTAACTAATATTTGGAGTTTGATCGATGATGCTAGATGGCGTTGCTTGTGTGTAGATGTGTTTTTTTTCGCACAACACAACGAGGTTAAGTTGGCTGTTTCATTAGCTTAATGAAAGGAGCAACATTAAAACTTAAAACGAACAGAAATTATTCCGTATATCCCCTCCTCAACGCCTCGCTCTTTACTACGCTAAAGTTTGACTCGTTCTCACAACTCTATTTTCTTAAACAATAAAAAATTTTAGCGTAAAGAGCGAGGCGTTGAGGAGGGGACAACCCCTTTCATATACGGAATAATTTCTGTTCGTTTTAAGTTTTAATTACGCTCCTTACTTTCAGTTAAAAAAACTTGTCTTTTGTAATTTAATTTCAGGGCGTTTTTGAATTAATGCAGCTTCAATTTTGGCTCACCGTACATGAATAATCCACGCAAAATTTGTACATCAATTTTATTTATTTTTTGGCTAAATGACTTTCTCTAAATTTTGTTCTGACGTAACTTATGAATTCACTGACATAACAAACTATATTCGTATATTTTTATTACGTATTTTAGGGGGTTCCTCCCCTAGTCAATACCTCACTCTACGCTTAAGTTCAAATTTTGTTCCAATGCTTTAAGAATGACCTCTTAATCACAAAAGCCGTTAATTAAAGAAAAGTTTTTTTTTTAATTTTTAATATAATTTTTTTTTAATTACATGATCAAACAATTCGTGGTAACGAACTGTAAGTAAGGAGGGACCCGGTTCATATCATTGCCTCTTAAAGCTATTTTCAGGTTATTTCCCGTGCATTTACTGTTTGTTCTTTCTAGTTGGACAATGGTTCGTAAATACATCAGGAAACACGATCTACCAGATGGCGAATCCATGGAGCAGGCAGTGAATGCAGTCTTAGAGCGTAGACTATCTATTAGAAATGCCGCAAAAACCTATGGACTGAAGATATCAACCGTTGCCTATGCTCTGAAAAATCGACAAGGAGTTACTGAAGAACCTCGAGCGAATCCAGTTACATCCCCATGTCGCCCAAGCCCATCGCCCAACCTGAAGAGAAAAACTGTTTTCTCTAACAGACAAGAAAAAGAGTTTGTAGAGTATCTCCTAAAATGTCAGCTGATGAATCACGGCCTCACTCCGAAAGAAGCAAGGAAACTTGCCTTTGAATGGGGCAAATTGATTGGCGTCTAAACGCCGGAGAGCTGGGTGCGAGACGACATAGCTGGGGTTGACTGGTTCTCAGGCTTTATGAAACGAAACCCAGAGCCATCTATTCGTAAGCCTGAAAATACCAGCCAGGCAAGGGCTGCTGGCTTCAATTCAGTGGTTGTGAATCTGTTCTTCGACAACCTGCAGAAACTCTACGAAAAATTCAAGTTCCCACCAAACCGTATCTGGAACTGTGATGAGACTGGGGTTCCTACTGTATTTCCAGCTCCAAAAGTAATCGCAAGGAAAGGATCGAAGCAAGTTTCCCACACAGTGTCAGCAGAATGTGGGTAAAATTTTACAAGGCCTGGTTTTATTTCAGCCACAGGTCAAGCTCTTCTCCTCGTTTTTTTGTTCCCCCGGGCGATAATGATCGAACAGGTTTGTTTAGAAGCCCCCCCAGGATGTCTTGGGTCTTCTTACCCTAGTGGTTTGATGACTTCCATCAACTTTGTAGCTGCTATTGAGCACTTCATCAAGCTGGTGAAGCCATCGAAAGAAGACCCTGTGCTACTGCTGCTTGACAACCACGATAGCCATGTTTCGGTGGAATTAGTGCGGCTGTGCAAAGATAATTGGGTCCACCTCCTGACCTTTCCTCCCCATTGTTCCCACCGCTTACAGGCATTGGACGTCTCTGTCTACGGACCATTCAAGTTTGCGATGAGAGAATCACTGAGCACCTGGTTGCAGATCCATCCAGGTCAACGAATTACGATTCACGAGACTTCCCAGCTCTGCAAAGAACCATTCCTTCGCAAGTTCAACCCGGAAAATATAACAGTTGGTTTCACGAAAGCTGGAATTTGGCCCTTCAACAGAAGTGTATTTTCTGAGGTAGACTTTCTACCTGCTGAGTTGACAAATCGTCCACCCCCGGAAGATTCGTTACTTGATATGAAGCCAATACCCTCTCCCTCTCCTCCACCTTCTCGTCCCCAAAGCGAGCTAGGAAAACAGACTCCTGAAGCAGTAAGACCCTATCCAAGAGCAGATATGACAAAGCCCAGAAGGAATGCGAGAAAGCAAGGTCGAACTCGTATTCTTACCGATACACCCGAAAAAGATGCTTTAGAAGCTGAAGCACGAGAAAGAAAGGAAAAGCAGAGTAAAAATCCTTTACCCAAGCAGGCCAAGCAGCCCACTGCCAAGAAAATAACGCAAATTGAATCACCAGTGGAAAGTAGGGGTGATGACGTTGAACTTAACGACAATTCATCTGACGGTTTTCTGCACCTTCATGATGCTGATAAGGATGACGTAGACAAGGACATTCAAGCCGTAGACTTTGTTCTTGTCAAGTTCGAGTATGGAAAGAAGAAAGCCCTTGTGTATAATTTTGGCGAAGTTCTTGATGTTGTAGAAAAGCAGTCTGCGAGGGTTAACTTTCTTCGGAAACAAGGGGACAAATTCATGTTTCCTCAGCTTCCCGATATTGCTGAGATAGATATTACCGACATAGAACTGAAGCTTCCTGTCCCCTCTTCAGCTGGTGGAACCGGTCGTGCAGTTCAGGGGCTTGTCTTTGGTTGTGATCTTTTGATATACAATTTAAAATGACAATTCTAGTTGAAACCTGGATGCCCGTGCAATGTTCCTGGCTGATTTTTTTATGCGATTTTGAGTGATTATGTATCATTTCGAATATTCTGTATTTGGATAAAGTTTAATTGCGTCCAAGGTCGCCCCATGCCTGTCCAATTTCACCCCGTGTACGGGGCGAAACTGGACACTTGACAAGGTCCTACTTTCATGGTACTCACGCTTCAGGGTGATCTTTAAAAAATCTGAAAAAAATTCACCATTATTTACCAGACTTATAACTTTCTAACGACCCACACTAAATTGTTTTATGTCAATCCAGTACCTAGTTATGCTTGGAAAACTAAAAAGTGTCCAAGTTCGCCCCGTTCTCCCTAGTGTTGTTTGGCTTCCCAGGTTTGCAGTCTTGTTTATAGTTCTGGTCATTTGGTTTCCCTTTCAAATCTTTGAAAAGGCAATAAACTCCGGATAAATAACCATTGTTTTGCAGAAGAATGAAAGCGAAAGATTTTTCAGTTATGACTCCTGATGGCCTTATTCATCTTCTCAGGCTCTTACCTCTTAGGCGTATAGCTGAAACCTTAGTCCTGAATTTATTGACATCAGGAAAAGCTGTCTTCCCTTTATCTGATGGATGTAAGTAGTAAGTAAGTATGACGGCACTAGACCCTTAAGGTCCAAACCGGCGGTGCTTATCTCCGTTTCGTGGCCCTTCAGCCAGGAGGTGCAATGGGGGGCTGGTGGCCAGCCATCCTGGGCTTTCGCACACCCTTCCTGCTTACCTTCCCCAGATTTCTCCAGGTACCCATTTAGAGCTGGGTCGACTCTGGCTAAGCTTATAGAATCACGCCACTGACCCGCGTCCCAAACCCAAATAACTGGCCACGCCAAGGATCGAACCCGTGCCCCTGGACAACGAATTCTCAACCCAGCGCACGTCCACTTAGTCAGGACGGCCAGATGGATGAACCTAAAATGAAGAGGAAATAAGACTGAGGCACAAATTTGACGGAAGACAGTCAGTTTAAATGAATCCAGAGCTAAAGGAACTGCCAAAGTAAAGATGGGGTGCACCTTATCCTTACTATTATGATCTTAAATTAGCTCGTAATATCAGTTTTATGACCTTAAGATGAAACATAACAAAAAATACATGAAACCCTTGCAATACATTACGAGGATTGAATAAAAGCTAAAGTACATATTTTTGGATGATACAGCTTAGACCAAGTAGTTGACGTATAGGCTCCAGCCATATCTCCTGTAGGATTATCCTAGTTTCTGTAGTATGTCAACAAAGATTGTTTATACTCGTATAATTTCCATTTTTGGTTGTTGTCAAATTTCTGTTCATCAATGAAATGTACTCGCCACATTAAAACTTATAACGAAGAGAAATTATTCCCAAGGCGAGGGAGACTGTCTCCTCCTCAACCTGTCCCTCTTCACGCTAAAGTTTAACAATCCCTTAGGAAAGACTGCTCAAACACAAGGAACATTCAATTGAAATAAGATTTTTTTAAACACTCTAAATTTTAGTGTTAAGAGCGAGGGGCTGAGGAGGGGATATTCTCCCTCTTATACAGAATATTGATGGCTTGCTTAAAGTTTTAATATTACCTTTCAACTTTCATCAGGAAAAATCAGTTTTTTTACTTAATCTCTGGGTTTTTTTTCAAATCATTCCCAGACCTTTAGGGGTTATAAGATGGAGGCTGACTACCTTATAATCTCTCGACTACTTGCTGATAAATTGTAGATACAATAAAACTTGTAAATTGATTCATAGGGTTCAATATTTGCAGTGTGAAAATTTATCTGATGGTTAAAACCATTTCTCTGGTAGTTAATTTACTTTATGGTGTAACAAGACACTAAACCAATCGAATGTAATAGAGAAAATGGTACTTGTATGATATACCCCCTACCCTACCTAATTCTTCATCTAAATTAGAACCTTGGATTTGCCATAGTTTTGGGATCAAAATATGATGAATATATAATACTTTATTAACAAAATTATGGGAAATCCCAAAATTATGGAAAATCCAAGGCTCTAATTAGATGAAGAACATTAGGTAGGGGGTATATCATACAAGTACCGATAAAATTAACAACATAATCTCAGACAGAAAAAGAATTTGATTGAACGAATAGATTGAATGAACGTGACACTGATGTCAATTCACAAATGAAAGAACGTACTTGCTGAAACTTTTCTCCTTTTTTGTAAATGGAGCGAATTTTTTTCAGATATTTCTTTGGAGTCATAGGCAGCGCTAAGAGTTTAAGAGAGAGCACTAAGAGCAAAGTAGGCTCTATTCATTACTTGTTTATTTATTTTCATTGTTTTTTCTTTTCTTCAGCACACTTCGTATAGAAGGAGTTGTCGTAGAAACTTTGGAAGGGACACATTTTAATTAGAAATTAAAAGTTATAGTGGCCTTTTCAAGAGTCAAAAGTGATTGGAGGGTAAGCAGCACAACCCACCCCTCTCATTATCCCACAAGACACTTGGTAAAATTTTGAGATTGTTAATTCGTTCAGCATAGTTGAAAGATCCAATAAGAATGTTTCTGGGGATGACACCCCCCGCAGCCCTTGGGGCAAGGGCTGTAAGTTATGCAATTCGCTTATTATCTACATATAGTATTTGTTATTGGGAAAAAGGGGGCACTTTGCGTCTAAAAAGGCTAAGGGTATTAAGATCAAGCTTTCAGAGAATGTTGAAGGGAGGGTTGAGCTAAATCAAAACACTGTTTGCATGCAGGTTGCCAAAGGGCGTATCTCAGGAAGTGCTTCGGGTATTGAGTTGGAACTTTTAGGGTGTGATGAGGGGTCAAAAGCGAATATGTGCATGCTACTACTACTACTGCTGCTGTTACTACTACTGCTACTAGGGATTCTAGGGTATTAAGGGGAATGTTTCAGGGAATTTTAAGGGCGAAGTTGAGCTAAATTAAAACACTATGTGCACGCTTCACAAGTTTTTCAAGAGGGTTTATTACCGACATCTTAGGAACGGCTTGGAGTATTAAGTTGAAACTTACAGGGTATGTTGGGGGGGATGTCGAACTAACCAAAAGGCAATATGTGAATGCTCTACTACTCTTTTTAATGCGACCATTACTACTTATACTACTACTACTAGAGCTAAGGGTATGAAGGTGAAAATTTCAGGGAATATTGAGGAGATGTTGAACTAAATCAAAACACACTGAGCGCATCCAAATTGTTAAAAGGACGTACCAGGAATGTTCTAGGATCCGTTTAGGGTATAAAGTTGAAACTTTCAGAGTATGTCGAGGGGGATGTTGGTAAAACCAAAAAACACTATGTGCACACTGTTACTGCTATTGCTAGTAATGCTATTACTATTACGACGACGGCCACTACTACTACTGAGGCTAAGGGTATTAAGGTGCCCTAAGGAAATATTTAGGAAAATATTGAACTAACCAAAAGGAACTATGTGCATGATACTACTACTACTGCTACTATTATTACTACTGTTAGTACTACTACCACTAATGCTAAGGGTTTTAAGGTGAAAATCGCTGGGAATTTTGATGAGATTTTGAACTCAAACAGAACAAACTATGTGCACGCAAGTTGACACAAGGGTATATTAGCAATATCTCAGAAACGGTTTATAGGATTAAGTTAAAACTCTCAGGGTATATTGGGGGGGATGTTGAACTAACCAAAACGCACTATGTGCATACTGCTACAACTACTTCTGCTACTTCTAATAGCCTACTACTTCTGCTTCTATTGAGGCTAAGGATGTTGCATTGAAACTTTCAGGAAATGTTTGGGGAGATGTTGAATTAAATTGAAATACCGTATGTCGATGGAGTTTATCAAAAGGGCGTAACAGCCACATCCCAGGAACAGCTTATATTATCAAGTTGGAAAATCTAATGCTTGTTGAGGGGAATATTGAGCCAACCAAAAGCTGCTTTATGCATACACCCTTTATTATGCACCCCCTTTGACAACCTACATGCACGTAGTTTGTTTTGACTTAGTTGAACATCCCGTCAAAATTCTTTGAAATTATGACCTTAATACCTTTAGCTTTAGTCGTAGTAGCAGTAGTAATAACAGAAGTAGTAGAAGTAGTTGCTGTAGCATGCGCATAGTGCCTTTTGGTTAGTTCAATATCCCTTTAAACATTCCCCGTAAGTTTCACCTTAATCCCCTCAACTGTTCCTGGGAAAATTTTGACACATTCTTTTGACATCCGTCATTCACTTGGTGTGTTTTGATTTAGTTCAAAACCCCCTTAACATTTCCTTTTAAAGTTTCATCTTAATACCTTAAGTCTTTGTGGAGACTCAGGATCAAGCATGCCCCCGTTTTCCTATAAACAAACCTTATGTGTAAACACTGGGCAACTTGTATTACTTACAGCCCTTGCCCCAGGGGCTGTTGGGGGTCATCTCATCCCTTGAGGAATATTTACTTTACTTCTAAACTATTTTGAACAAATTGGATGTATCATAATTTTGATGGATATATTTTAGGGTGGGCAGCTAAATACGTCATGTATGGGGTGCTCGTTGCCCTCTGACCAGTTTCAATTCTTTAAAATGACGCTAGAACTCTCTATTCACAATCGTATGAGCCTCCTTCAAAGATTTTATGACCGCTCATTCCACATCAAAGGTCTCTGAGAAGAAAAAAAGCTGAAGCCCTATGGCTTTTTTTTTTACAGGCAATGCTTTAGCTTTGTGTATAGTAAAAATCGATATAGCTTCAGTGCATTATTGTTTTTTTTCCAGACCTACTTCATATAGAAGGGGCGTTCCTACTTCACATAGAAAGGGCTCATCTATTATCTGAATAATCTACGAAGAGAACAAAAGAGGTTACTTTTATATGATTCCACGGTAAAAAGTACGCTCTAGTCTCATTGGATTACGTCTGTAACGTATTTTCAATCACCTTATTTCTTACTTCTGGAGAGACATAACAACTCTGCAATCACCCTATTTCTTACTTCTGGAGAGACAAACAACTCTGCCTTATCGAAATCTGATGAGTCTTATAACCCTCTCTGTGATGTTTTATGCCAATAAAAATAACAGAAAATTAAATTGTATCTTATAAACTCTTCTATGTAATGGAAATTCCAAAGCCCTCGTCGTAGCCCCTTAAGCCCAGTAGCCACAAAAAGCTTTGAAATTTGCGATAAATATATCCATGCTTCATGATGGTGAATCTCAGGATGCAAATTTCGGATCCAAGCTTTTCCCAAATTTGAAGCTGCTCAACCAAAGTCCTCAAAATTTACCCAACAAGAGAAACAAAGCAGAGCGATGGACTCGCGGTCCCTGTAATCGGTGAGATTGCGCAGGAGATATGTGAGTTGATTGTAAAGTTTGGATGCTCAGAAAGTATCATGGAATCAGTTGCCTTAGTAAAGAGCCATGTGCCTTCAATGCATTACAGTATTATTTTTTTTGGACCATTTTCTGGGGAAGCTGTGGTCATAGAAACTTTGTAGGGAGCACACTTGTTTGGAAATCTAAAGTTCTAGTGCTTTTTTTTAAAGGCTAAAAGTGATTGGACGGTAACCAACCTCTTATCATCCCCTTTTTGCTCCCCCGTAACCTCCAAGACATCCAATTAAAATGAAGATTGTTGTTTTCCTAAAAGTAGTTGAAGTATCTTATGACTATGCCTCCCAGGATGTTATGACCCCCCCCCAGCCCCCCAGGCAAGGGTCGTAAATTATGTAAATTGCCAATTGTTTAAGGATAGATTTTATTGTAGGAAAAAGGGGAATATATCTAATGTTGAATGCCCTGTTGGCTAGATGCCTTGTAAGAAAGTGTTCGTTGGGCCAAAAGTATCTAAGGTTTCTTGGGGGTACGATGTCAGGAGGCCTGGAAGTGGCCCAGCAAAACTATCGTCTCTCTATCTCCTGTTTGAAATTGCGTTTCGCTATCTATTAGCTAGCGAGTAGAGAGAATTTAGATTTATACTAGTCATTTTTAGTGATATCTGGCCATCCTCTGTCCCAAAGGATTTACTTCTAATATCCTTTCATTTGAAAGAATATGTTTGAACCAAGTTTGCAATATAGATACAAAGGGGGTATTAAGTCCCTCCTTATCATAGGAATATTTTTAATGGGAAATAATAGATATTATTTATATGCTTACCAGCACAAAGGTGTAAGGGCTAGGAGGACGCCCCTCAGGGAAAATTGTCTAAAGAAAAATATCGCCATTAGAAATAGAAAAAAATATTATTTGGCATTTCAGCCCCCTTCCCCCAAATAAGTCAGACTGCATTCTTAAGGATAGTTTCCTTTTAAGAGCATTGTCATGTCAAAGTTAAACTTTCGCTTAAAGAGCTGGGGAGTAGGTGGTACATCCCCTCATATTTAGGATAGCCCCAATTAGGGCATTCAAATAGAAAATAAATTAATTAAAAAAATAAACAGTAACGACTAGTTTCTCGAATGAAAGTAAATACCTAAATTAAAACTTAGAATGAACTAGGTATTTTGATTGTAAGGGGGGAGGGGTCAATCCAAGTTGAATAGTTGAAACCGTTTATGAGCCATGTTTTTGCTGCGTCTTTTCTTCATCAGCGCTATTAAAATATAGGCGTATATATTTTATATTATATTTTAAATATAATCTTATTTTAAATATAGGCCTATTATTTTATTATTTTAAATATGATATTATTTTAAATATTATATTATTATAAATATAAAATATAAATTATTATTTTAAATTGATTATTATTTTTATATAGAAATATTATAATAAATAAATATATAAATATATTATTTATTTTAATTGTATAATTTGAAATGTAATTATTATTATTATTTTCAATATAGTTTTAAATCATTATTTATCATAAATATAAAAAAAATTTCATTTTTAAATTTTTTTTCACTTTTTCATTTATTTTGAAAGTACTCTATCCTGCAGGAAATGCGGTCCGTTGACAATCGAAATTGTTTTATTTACCAGTTGTCTTCGAAAAAATTGGAACTGAAAATCTTATTGTCTCAAGCACATGCGAATGAACAAACAGTTGATTTGCAAGGCAGTACGAAAAAAAAAGTCCCATTTGTTGTTGTCGAATAGGAGCAAAAGTCAAACTTTTGAGTTTGACTCGTCTAATGTGTCAATTACTTGCTTATATTTTCATGGTAAGACGTATGTACTAAGTCATGGTTTTAACCAATTATGTTAAGCCAGTCACAATCACAATTCGAAAGCCAATCACAGTATTCCTTATTTCTAGAGAGACGCCTTTCAAGTACCACTGGGTTTATTTAAAAATAAAATATACATCATCGATTCCCCAAAGCAAGCTTGTGCGGGAGAAAACCCTCCTAATAAATCAATAAACCAAAAAAAAAAAACAAGAGAAAAAAAAAATCATAATTAGAGCTCAACTCACCGGACCCGAAAACCACCGAAACTCCAAACAGCACCCTATAAAATTATAATATTTATAATCATGTTCAGGTGCAACTAAACCCTCCTCAAAAACTTAACTTACCTGGCCCAGAATAATCCATCCAAAATATGCACATGATTATCAAAACTTGATTAGTTTCAAAGATTGGTTTAAAAGGCGGGATTGTACGTCACAAAAATAAACTACCCGAAGCGCACTTTTTGATACGGAAGTGCTACTTGCTTTAAAATTTATTGCCGTCCGTTGGCAATCGGTCCATAAATCGGTCCTTAAAGCCATTAGATCCTAAAATTTTCATCCGGATGAGCCCTGTTTTACTAATTTACAAATACTAGCTCTGGAATACCGTCCCTAGGTGCAATTAATTCCGTCCCTAGGTGCAATTAATTCTAGGTGCAATTACCCAACCGTCCCTAGGTGCAATTAATTCTCCGGTGGCTATCTTTATATCCAGAGTTACGTGTAGCCAGCCCTGCATTTGCTACTACTTAATTAGGGCATACTTCGAAAGACCAAAATGAAATAAACACAACAATTTTTAAACTCAGAAACTGAATTTGTTATCATTTTCTCTGCCAAAATAGAATTGGAAAAGATATTTTTTTCTCTTTACATCCTAAAACATCATAGCAACATAGCTCTATACAACATAGCTCTGATCTCTTTGAGATGCGTATTATGAATAAGAATTTGTCGGTCAACAATTCTACGATTTTGAACGGAATAGCTTTTCTGAGGGAAGTAAAGAGTAAAGTTGAAACTTAAAACGAACAAAAATTATTACTTCACAGCCTGTCTAATATAAATCAATAAAACTAATTCAAATAAATCAACTGGTGATATTTCCTTATGTTTGTAGGATTGCAGAAAACTAGCGCTTCACTGAAAACAAAAAATAATACAGGAGTTAATATAACTCCTAATAAGTCAATTGGTGATATTTCTATATAATAGTAGGAGCAAAAGTCAAACTTTAGCGTAAACATTTGGAGCCGCGGGGGGGGGGGGGGCAAGTTTTTGTTTTTAGTGTCAACGTTGGTTTTTGCTTTATTTTTTCAACGAGTTTATTTTAACTTAATTTATTCAAGGACAATTATCGTACTCTGACTGTTAGGTTTGGTTTACAGTCTCGAAAATAAGCCAATAGCATTAAAGGATTATCTCTATTTTTGTCTTTGACATTATTTTGTTGCCTGACTGTAAGTTTGGTGGTGTCATCTTTTTTAAATTATTTTTGACTTTCGTTTTAGTATGAAAAGCGGTATTTTGGACGCTTTCATGGCTGAAGGTGAGAAGTTTGTCCGCTCATCAATCGCTCAGTTGATTGGAAGTATGGCCCGTCATGATGCTGGAACTTGGGCTAAACTTCCACGCTTTTTGAAGGACATTGCCAGTGCCCAGCAGCCAGAATTTCGAGAGGTTTGACTATTCCCCTCTTTGGAGGCTCACTTTTTCTTATTCCAGAGGCACCCTTTGTCCAGAGCCTCTTTGGAGGCTCACTTTGTCCAGAGGCACCTAGAAATGATTCGAACATTTAGTGCGACCAAGCTTCCTTTTTCCGACTAACCTGCTTAATATTAATATTACCAGATGTAATTCGTAAAAGATAATAACAAATAACTTATCCAGCAACTTGTCAAACGAAATCCTATAGAGAACTAGGCGAATAACAATATTAATCACAGGTACTCCGCTTTCAATATAGCTTATTTAGAAACCCCTGTAGGTGTGCTATATTTTACAATTTCTCCCCCTTTTTGTTCTCTGCATATAATTTCACATATTTTTTTCCATTTTTGAAAAAAGTGGATTATTTGTTTATGTATGACGTCACTTATCCTGAGTAATCCTGCATTTTCCAGGATTAGCGGATGTAACGTATCTGACAATTAATCCAGACCGTTTCAAGTAGTAATCCTGCTAATCTCTGACATCACGTACGTCTTGTGAAACGCTAAAGCGGCGTTCACAAGCGTGTCTAGATAGAATCCCATGTCTAGACACGTGTCTAGCCAGAATCTAATGTCTAGGCAACGACCGTTCACATGTAAAATTCGGTGCTTAGCTAAAACTACAAATCTAGTTTCAAATTGGTCGTTTCTAGCCAATCAACAGAACTTATGCGGGCAAAACTTTCAAAATTGTAATCCCTTTTTTTACTGTCACAAGCTAATGGATGAGATAAGCAAAACAATTGCCTTAGTGTGCTTTATTATTATGTCTGGTTTTGCATATTTGCCTAAAATGAAAAAAAAAACAATTAATGAGAAATCAAACATTAAAGTTCAGTTTACAAATGTAAGCAAAAATTATGAAAATAGTGGATCTTTACACATTCTGATTGGCTATAATCGAAAATCATAGACATTGAGTTCTAGAGGCTAGAACTCAATGTCTAGCCAAGTACCTTGTCTAGCGTGTCTAGCTAAGCGCCGAATTTTACTTGTGAACGGTCGTTACCTAGACATTGGATTCTGGCTAGATACGTGTCTAGACATGGGATTCTAGCTAGACATGCTTGTGAACGCCGCTTAAGGATAATTAAATGGTATTGTTGGATAAGTAATCTTGGGATACTCAAACCCACTATTAGAAATCCTTGCTAATAAATTCTTAAAAATATTGGAAAAATACGGAAAATAACTTTTAGATCAACTTTAACTGTAAAGTCAATTTCAATAGTCCACGGTATCTCAATATTTCATATCAGCGTAGGTATGCACAGGTTTAAATTACTGGAGAAAGATGGGTTAACCGATTTTATTTGGGAGTCAAAAGACAAAAAAAGCACTTTTATTAGGTCACGACTTTCCAAGTTTTTGTAGTGCATCGAAGTCCAAACAAATTAGGAGTTTTTATGAGATATCAACTTCTATAAAACTCCTATAAACTCATATAACTCCTATAAAACTTCTATACACTCCTATAATACACATAATGGCATATGCTACGATTTTTTCTTTCGTTTTAATGTTCGTCGTCTGACGAACATTTTGCTGGTATATAAATAAAAAAAAACAGGTTTTTTTTAACTAAAAGTAAGGAGCGACATTAAAACTTAAAACGAACAGAAATTATTCCGTATATGAAAGGGGCTGTCTACTCCTAAGCACCCCGCTCTTTACGCTAAGGTTTTACTCTTTCTCACAACTCTACTTTATAAAACAATAAAAAACTTTAGCGTAAAGAGCAGGGCGATGAGGAGGGACAGTCCCTTTCATATATGGAATAATTTCTGTTCGTTTTAAGTTTTAATGTCGCTCCTTACTTTCAGTTAAAAAAAACTTGTTTTTAATTTAATTTCCGAATGTTTTTGAATTAATGCAGGTTTTGAATTTGGCTTGCCGTATATGAATAATTAAAACGAAATGTGCATATTAATTTTATTTCTTATTAACTAACAATAACCTTATAAAAACCTAAGTTTGATTTTTGTTGCAGTTTTTTAAGAACAACTCCTGAGATTGGCCGGAAAATAACACAAAGAAATTATCGCTTATTTCGGCCATTATTTAACAAAATTTGGACTTTAGCGTAAAGAGCGAGGTATTGACGAGGGGGCGAACTTCCTCATATACTTAATATGAGCGGATTGGCCCCCTCGTCAATACCTCGCTCTTTACACTAAAGTTCGAATTTTGATCCAATTTTTTAAGAATGACCTCTGAATCACAAAGGCCGTTTAATTAGAATAAATAGCTCTTTTGAAATGAATAATATCTGTCCGTTTTAATTTTTAATATTACTCCTTACTTTCAGTTGAAAAAAACTTTTTTTATTTAATTTCTGATTGTGTTTTAAATAATGCTGGGAAATCCTCATGGAAATTCTCTTCCCCCATGAAAAATTCCTCCATGGAAAGATCCTCCCACGTAAGTTACCTCTCGGTGACTTTGGGAAAAAATGAGCATGGGAGGGGGCCTAGTTTCCCTCCAGTTTTGTTGTAAAAAAAAACAAACTAAAAACGCATCCGTTCTTTTGGCAAAAATAAAAATTCCACATTTGTGCAGATAGGAGCTTGAAACCTCCACAGCAGGGTTTTCTGATATGCTGAATCTAATGGTGGGATTTTAATTAAGATTCTATGACCTTTAAGAGGTGTTTCCTCCTTTTCTTCGAAAACAAGGTAAATTTTTTTAGGCTCGTAACTTTTGATGGGTAACACTAAACTTGATGAAACTTATATATTTAAAATCAGCATAAAATCCGATCCTTTTGATATATCTATGGGTATCAAAATCCCGTTTTTAGAGCCTCGGTTACTATTGAGCCGGGTCGCTCCTTACTTACAGTTCGTTGCCACGAATTGTTTGATACATTTTGAGCTTGTGGTCTATGTGTATCAGCAAAAAAAACAGAAGAAAAAAAGAGAAAAAAACGTTGTTTTGGTATTCCTTTTTATGCGGATGATTTTCGAACTGCCTTTCCGATCTTCCAACATCAATGAACTCTTTATGCTTATCTTGATTTTGAGGAGAGTCACTCCCCCTCCCCACTTGTCAACAGAGGGCTGGATATTAATGTGGTCTTCTTTTTGACATTCAATCTCATTTACTATACCAAGAATGCTGCACTTCCTAATTGTGACTCCCACATTCCGAGTATATTCCTTCAAACAAAAGGACACTGGACTGGGCCGTATCCAGGGGAAGGGGTATCCGGATACCCAGATTCGATTTTCTTAAAAGCAAATAAAAAAAGTATTTTTCAATGAAACTAAAAAAATAGTAATTTTCAGAATCTTGGGGAGGGGCTAAAAGAATCAGGAAGGGTAGTTTGGCAAATTTCTTTTGAGGAAGACTACCTACTGAACTGACCGGGTTTTTTAGTTGGGTTTATACCTTTGTTGTATCTGTAGCCTATATATGAGAATAAATGGGTTCTCTCTAATTTTATGAACAGAAAACCAATTTTTACCAATTTTACCACATTAGGGAAGCATTTCTGATTTCAGACGTTCTACCGTTTTATTTTACTGCTTTCAAGTCGTAACAACTTTTCAAGTTTTGGAAGGCCTATGGAATTCGCCTTTTGGAAAAATATGTGTGGTGGGTTAACTCTCTTTGTTTTTTCCCTGTCTTCAGCTATGTCTGTCAGGAACTATTATTATAGCTTTTTTTAATTTATTATCTATTTAATCTTTTTAGTTTATTATTATTAGTGTTGTCGTAAATTTTTAGTATTTTAACTCTATAATTTTCGGTTTGAGTTTTGAATTACATTTTTCATTTAATTTTTATTTTTGCAGGTCGGGATGCAACTATTGAGTATAATAGCCGACAGTGCGCCAGATATAATCCTACAAAATTTTAACAATTACAAACATGCTTTAGATAAATCTTTACAAGAACCAAAAACAGACTCTGCGTATTATGCTGCGAAAACGCTGATAAATATTGCCCCATTCATTGGATCAGAATCTGTTGTAAGTACTAGAATTCATTGAAGCTATATATAGCCTATATATGTATTTAAGAAGATCAGCACTTTAAGGTCCATTTTAATTTTTTTTCTAGGTTTTAGCATTGAAGCAGTGTATTGACTCTGAAACTATAAATAGTAAAAGTGATAAGTACATACGAGCCTGGACCTTGGGGGTGGGGTCTTTTTTCCAGGAAGGAAGCATGGTTTAAAACAATGCACTTATATGCCACAATATTTCATTGGGGGGGGGGGGGAGGGGGATTTTGACGCATCTCGTGGGAATTGTCCTGCCCCCTCCTGTATAGGTATAATCTTAAGGGTTATCTCTATAAGTAAATTAAATAAAAAAAAAAACAAGTTTTTTTAACAGAAAGTAAGGAACGATGTTAAAACTTAAAACGAACAGAAATTATTCCGTATATGAAAGGGGCTGTCCCCTTCTCAGCGCCTCGCTCTTTACGCTAAAGTTTTTAATTGTTTAAAAAAATAGACTTGTGAGAAAGTAAAACTTTATCGTAAAGAGCGAGGCGTTGAGGAGGGAACATCTCCTTTCATATACGGAATAATTTCTGTTCGTTTTATATTTGAGCGTCATTCCTTACTTTCATTTAAAAAAAAACTTTTTTTTATTTCATTTTCGAACGTTTTTGAATTAATGCAGGTTTTTATTTTGGCTCACCGTACATGAATAATTAAAAAAAAATTGAATATTAATTTTACTTTTATTTGGTTAAATGGCTTTCTCGAAACCGTTTAATTTTATTTACGAACGTTTTTATTATTAATAAATATACGTAATTTACGAATTAACTTACGTAACGAACCTCTATATTCTAATATTTTTAATACGTATATTAGTGGGTTCGCCCCCTAGTCAATACCTTGCTCTTTAAGCTTAAGTTCAAATTGTGTTCCAATTCTTCAAAAATAACCCCTTAATCACAAATGCCGTTAATTAGAATAAATAGCTCTTATGAAAGTACTAAAAGATCTTTGGCTTAAAGAGCGAGGTATTGACTAGGGAGTGAACCCAACCATATACGTAATGTTGTCTGTCGTTTTAAGTTTTGATGTTGCTCCTTACTTTCTGTTAAAAAACTTTTTTTTATATATATAATTTCTGATCTTTATTTAAATAATGCTGGGAAATCCGGCGCCCCCGTCATAGCAATGTCCCTTCTCCCATGAAAACTTCCTTCATGGTAAGATTCTCCCACATAACCCCCGCCCCCCCCCAACCCAAAAATCCTCTCTGAAAACGTCTGTATACTTCCCAATAACCAATACTATATGTTAATATTGGGTAAAGTTCATAACTTTCAGCCCTTCCGTCGGGGACTTCGAGGGATTAAGTCATCCTAAAAGACATATTTATCATATTTTCGACCATGCTGAACAAAATGGCTATCTCAAAATTTTGATCGGGTGACTTTGAGAAAAAAATAAGCGTGGGAGGGGGCCTAGTTGCCCTCCATTTTTTTTGTCACTTAAAAAGGGCACTAGAACTTTTAATTTCCGTTCCAATGAGCCCTCCCACGATATTCTAGGACCACTGCGTCGATACGATCGACGCAGTGGTCTGGGAAAAAAACAACAACAAAGAAACAAATAGACACGCATCCGTGATCTTCCTTCTGGCAAAAAATGCGAAATTCCACATTTTTGTAGATAGGAGCTTGAAACCTCCGCAGTAGGGTTCTCTGATACGCTGAATATGATGGTGTGATTTGCATTAAGGTTCTATAACTTTTAGGGGGTATTTACCCCTTTTTTCGAAAATCAGCCAAATTTTCTCAGGCGCGTAACTTTTGATGGGTTGTACTAAACTTGATGAAACTTATATATTTCAAATCAGCATTAAAATCTGATTCTTTTGATGTATCTATTGGTATCAAAATTCCGTTTACTGCAGTTTCGGTTACCATTGAGCCGGGAGCTCCTTACTTACAGTTCGTTACCACGATCTGTTTGATCTAGTAAAAATTAATTTTTCATACGGAATTTTAACAAAAGACTCCATAGACGTAGGTGGTAAGATAATAAAAAGCAAAGAGAAATCTATAAAATGTGCTTACGGTTTATAAGGAATATTGGCTATTAATTATGCGCAGAAACAGTAATAATTACCCTCGAGTACTGTTTAGGGGTGGCAATTTTTTATAAGGAGGGAATGGGGCTCAAACCAATGCATATATTGACCAACGTTCTTTTTGGGGTGAGGGGCGTTAGGATGCCTCGTGGAGGAACTATCTAGCCCTTTGCTGTGTAGGTATTTCCCTAAGGATATTCCCTAAAAATAAATCTTATAAAAAAAATTAAATGAAGCTCCTTATAAAAATCATCAATACAATAAGTTTGGAAGACAGAAAAAAGAAGAACTTGTAATTATGCTTACCGTTAAGGTTCAATAAGGTTAATGCTTGCAATACAGATCTTATGGTTTTGCTAATGTATTAAAACTAAATTATTTATAATTTTATTCGGCATTTAGACCGAACTATGCATTGAATTCGCTTCAGGGGCTTTTAAAATTGTAGCTTCCTTAAATAGTGACATGAAACATGTTGTAATTAGTAAATTACTTTTTAAATGATGAGTCCACATATTTATCTATACTAATATAAGAATATTACCAAACATTTAGTAAAATACAGAAAAGCTATCTTTTGCAAATCAGAAATTTGTTCTTTCCACCTAATTCTATGAACCATTCACGAATACTTCGACATAGCGTCATATGTGTGTGCAATATTATAGCGTCATATGTGTGTGTATGCATAGCGTCATATGTGTGTGCAATATTATAGCGTCATATGTGTGTGGAATATTATGGCGTCATATGTGTGTGTGCAATATTATAGCGTCATATGTGTATAGCGTCATATGTGTGTGTGCATAGCGTCATATGTGTGTGCAACAGCGTCATATGTGTGTGCAATATGTGGTCTGGAGCGTCATATGTGTGTGCAATATTGTGTATTCATATCACAGTTTATATAAGTAGCAGTATGATCTTTCCCTATCTCACCCATTATAAAAACCCGGACCGAGGTTCGAGTGCTCCAGATAACGTATAAACATAAGCGACATTAGATCTTTTCACGGGTAGACAAAGTATAATCACCTACGGAACAAGTACTGACAAAACAACTTGGCCGGCTCACCAACAAGTGGACAATAAGTGCACAAATAAGTGGGAGCAGCTTTTTGTTCGCACCGAGAATGAAGAGCCAGAAATCATCTGCGGTAAACTTACTGCTAGGGGGCTCACCAATAAGTGGACAATAAGTGCACAAATAAGTGGGAGCAGCTTTTTTTTCGCACCGAGAATGAAGAGCCAGAAATCATCTGCGGTAAGCTTACTTCACGGGTAGACAAAGTATAATCACCTACGGAACAAGTACTGACAAAACCACTTGGCCGGCTCACCAACAAGTGGACAATAAGTGCACAAATAAGTGGGAGGAGCTTTTTGTTCGCACCGAGAATGAAGAGCCAGAAATCATCTGCGGTAAACTTACTGCTAATTATATAAACTGTGATTCATATTTATATATTATATAATATATTATTTCAATTTACTATATTTTCATTCTATATTAGAACATTTTTTATAATACATTATTATATTTAATTTCTTGTATATGTGAGTTTATTGTTTCTTATATTTTTTACATGGGTGTTTATAATATGTTTTAATGCAAAATAGTGTATTTTCAGTATTTCCTTGTATTTTTTTAGCATTTTTGTGGTCTAAAATATGAAAAAAGGATGTTTTAAGCCCCCTTTTTTCAAATGTTCCTAGCTGGATTTAAACTAGTCTTGCGGATTTCTTCCCTCACCTCATTTTGTCCTGGTGTGACCCTATTTAACATGTCCTTTGAGAATTGTAGATTTTTTTGGCAATTTTATAAAACTTTGTTTTTCTGTTGAATAGTAAATTTATTTCTTTACTCTTACATTACTTTGTTCATATCTTCGAATCATTCCCTTGGCCATTAATTTTTGTTACTTTTCCAAAATGTAGCAAATAATGAAATAATATTGGCATATACCTCTATTCAAGGCCGTATCCAGGGTGGGGGAGGTACCGATGTTTAACCCCTCCCCCCAAAAAAAGAATTTCGGCCAAAACATAAAAACGCAACAAAAATGAGCAAATGCATTTTCGATGCGTTTTTTAAGTTTTTTTGTACCCCCCTCCGAACAAAAAAAACAAACAAACAAAACATCAGAACAAAAATATTGGATGTGCCTTTGTCTCTATTTGATTTCTTCCAAGGACTAATCTTGTATTGTTACGTGCCTCTTTAACATCTTCTGTGAGTGTCATAGTTCAATAGACCAATTCCGTTGATTTTTGAATTATCAACTTTGTTGATATTGATGTGTGATGTGATGATACTGATATCAACTTTGTGTAAGTGATGAAGGACTTGATATTAATTAGGGTAATTAGAGTGAAGGCACGACGGATAGTCTGTGAGAGCCAAAGCGGTTTAACTTTTAATCCGCTTATAAATTCTTATTTATAAAAAATAAGAATTTTTTGCCATTTAACTGTAAATAAATTTCGTTGAAACTAATTTGATTATTTCCTTTAGTTCACGTCATTGAAGCATTCCTTTGGGGATATTTTTATTACCTCTGTAAAGTGTACTAAATAATCCAATAATATTATTTTCTTAGTTCACGTCATTGAAGCATTCCTTTGGGGATATTTTTATTACCTCTGTAAAGTGTACTAAATAATCCAATAATATTTTCCGAACGCTAGGCACACAGGGAAACATCCCAAAAAAGATCTGCACATATCATAACATCTGTGCGTGAACACCAAATCCAACATTGATTTTCGTTTTAAATTTCACCGCTGTTTTGCTTCTAGCTTCACCGTCTCTCGTCGCTGTTTTTTATGCATATGCTCGAGGTTGCATCCAGGGGGGTCACTAAATTGGAACCCCCCCCCCTCCCCCGAAAAAAATATTACGTAAAAGCGTAACAGAAATGTATATAAACAAATAATTTTCGATGTATTTTTTTACCCCCCCCCCCTTACCGAGCAAAAAAAATTCCCGATACGCCCTTGCATATCATTAAATTTGCCCTCTAAACTGCTAGCTTGAATCCAAAGGCTGTAACTAAATATACTATATCAGCGATGAAATATACTATATCAGGTACCTCGTAACATGTACCGATTGATATCGATACATCAATATATTTCGATGCCAACTTGTCGGTTATCAATATATTTACCGCTTTTGAACAGTAATTGGAAATTGTTTCCGAAATTAAACAGTTTTCTTTGTACTGTTTATGCGTCATTAATGTCATTAACTGTTTATACGTAATTTCTTAGGCCATAATGTCTTTCATTTTTAACTAAAACGAAATAAAAATACTGAGAACGGTTATAACCGTTTTTAAAAGTTTTATCCGTTTTCAACATATTCATTTCTGTTTAATATTTTTAGACTTTTTCAAAAAATTTTGTTTTAATTTAAAACAGTCTCTTTTGAATTAATATGTTACGAAGAAGGAAAAACTGGAAAAAAGAAGAAACTTAAAAAAGAAAACTACAAGAAACGAAAGAAAGAAACATCTAGACAAAAATAGAAGAAAAGGAAACAGTGAACTTCGAAAGTAAAAAAAAAAATATTGTACAAATAACATTGCAAGTCTGAAACTTTCGGCTTCACATCCAGATTCCCTTACCAATAAAAAAATTGGTATCAAGTATTGAAGTTATCAAGTATTTTGCAGTAAGTTGCATATGGTTGCATCAAGACATGGCTAATTGTAGACAGAGAAAAGCCAAGACAGATAGTTCAAGTAATTGAGAGGCAGATGTTTAAATGGCTGGGGCTGCACGGGTAAATGGAGGGAGTATGCATGACTCTTTTTTATTGGACACATATTTGTCAAGTTAATTTTTGGAAAGGCATGCCTGCCTACCTAGGGTCTCAGGCATCATGTTGACCAAGAATTTAAAATTGACATATTGGCGAGAGCTTCCGAATTTGAAGCAAAAAAAAAATTTTCCCTTCGAAGTTCACTACCCTATTAAAACTGTTGCCTTTTAACAATATTTTCAGTTCATTCTAATCATTATTTGATATTTTGTTGATCCACCTCTCTAAGGGACACTTTAATATTTATTCTCAGACGAAATGCAGAAATTTAGTACAAATAGTATTCCACGAATATGTAAAATATTAGCATGTCTCTTTGTCGTAACCGAATGTGTGGCTAGTTTGTTTATTGATTGAAGCCTTTGATGCATTACCTATTATTAGCCGATAGAATTCCAAATTCAGCTTATTTTTTTTAATTTCAAAAAGGATTAAAAATTAACTTGGTATCACAAAGAGTGTGGAATAAACTTCCAGCTTCGGCATGAGGATGTCAGTCCTTTGGTGCCTTCAAACGTCTGGTGGTTGAATTTTTAATTATGAAGTTAAACCTGTAATATTAATTTTTTATATTTCTTCTTATAGATTGGCTGTATATTCATTGTGGCTCTTTCCGTTACTCTTTTTTGCAAGTGTATTGGAGGATTTTTGAAATTACTTCCATTTTTGTTTTGAGTGGGCTATCTAAGGATCTGGTTATAATTCTTTTTTTAATATTGGGTATAAGAGGGAGGTGGCATCTTTTTTTGCCGTGTCTGTAGAGTCCTGCATCACCTGATTTGAGCTAATTAATGGTGATAATTTACATCAGGTTGCTTCTTTTCTTTTTATCGTCTGATTGATTTTTAATTTTCTTTCATGTTTCTATGATTTTTGGACCATGGTGCCATGGTGCTATGGGGGGGGGGGGGAATGCATACTATTATTTCCATAAGAGATATCAAATTCACATAGTCAGCGTCAGTTCTCATTTAAGCTGGGCAACCACAGGTTGACAATCACTCTTCAAGCTGACTGTTTGCTTTCCCTCTCAACCTTTCAAAAACTCACTTCCCCGCAAAAACACTTCCTAAGCTTTGACATACCATGCGTTCTACCTCACGGTTGGCTGGCCTGGCAGTATACACTCACCAAAGCGCAAACAAAAAAAATACGGACAACCAAAAACAGAGTTTCAAAATTAATTTTTCAGTCAAGGCAACCTTCCGTATCCTTTCTCGTGCAATCGCTCAAAAAAACACTCCGGCTGGGAGGAGGGATGCAGAGGCGGTTTTAGGGGGTGGAAAGGCTCTTGCCCCGGACGCAGAAATTTTAGGGGTGCAAAATTTCAAATAAATAATATAACGGTTATAATCATTTTATAATTTTTGAAATCTTATTTTTATTTAGATAAAGTAGAGGGCACAGTTGGCAATAAGGGTAAGCAAATTGAATCCAAAATTTTCATTTTTTTTTTTCATATCTTCATCACCATTCCTTGAAAATAAAAGTAAGCAAACCAAATTTAATCAATTTTAATTTTTTGTTCTATTTTGTATTCAAATTTTGTTAATATGTGAAAATTTTGTTAATAAATGAAAATTTTGTTAAAATTTGTCCTGAAAGTTTTTGGGAGACAGGGGTGAACGGGCGCTGATCAAGATTTTGCCTCGGGCGCAAGAGGTCAGAACCGCAATTGGAGGAATGCTTTGTGCAGAAGGTTTGGGCTCTTGCCCCGGACGCAGAGATTTTAGGGGTGTAAAATTTCAAATAAATAATCATTTTATAATTTTTGGAATCTTATTTTAATTTAGATAAAGTAGAGGGCACAGTTGGCAATAAGTGTAAGCAAATTGAATCCGAAATTTCATTTTTTTTTCCCCCATATCTTCATCACCATTCCTTGAAAATAAAAGTAAGCTGACCGAATTATATCAATTTTTTTATATTTTTTTTGTGCTATTTTGTATTCAAATTTTGTTAATAAATAAAAATTTTGATAAATGAAAATTTTGTTAATAAATGAAAATTTTGCTAAAATATGTCCTGAAAATTTTTGGGAGACCGGGGTGAAGGGGCGCTGGTCAAGATTTTGCCCTGTGCGCAAGAGGTCAGAACCGCCATTGGAGAAATGCTTTTTACAGAAGGTTTGGGCCTAAGGCTTTTATTAATCGTCAGGTTTTTGGTATCCCCCCCCCTACAGTTTTTCAAGCTAGGCCTAGTTTTTCGTGTTCGTCCCCCCATGGCTCCAGTTAAATATGTGTATGTATATTCAAAGAATAAAAGATTGAACTTAGACCTAACATTCCCATTCATTCCCGAAATCACCTTATATGCATGGAAAAAAGTCCTCTTCTTTGTTCTGAGTTCTTTATTTAACAATAAAAATCATAAAAAAAAACTAGTTCAACACAATCTTCCCCATAAGGCTCCATGGCCGGGAAAGAACAGGAAAAAAAATATCAACACAAACAAATATAAACAAAATCTAAAAAAATGCAGTCGCCCACCTTAAATAGTCCCCAAAATGCAAGCTAGTCAGAGAGTAGCGCAATATTTCACCAACTCAGTTAAATATCCAACTCAATCCAGAGATGTCAACTCCGAGGGAAACCGGAAAATAAACTTAATTACTAGCTAGAAATTCTCTTAACATATTTTTCGAGTATACCAAACGAGTGGCAGCTTCGTGCAGACTCGGAGCATTTCCAGATCCTCTTGCAAGCTGTCAGAGGGTTGAAGTCAGACCTCACTGATGGAGTATGAATAATCTGAAAATTACTGGAATTGCGGAGATGATAAAGCGATTGATCAGAAAAAAAAAATATATTATTACATAGAGCAGCAGGAAGATGGCCCGGCAACTGTAAAAAAATAAAAGAAGAACAAGAAAGAAAATAGAGAGATTTCAAATCAATCAAGGGTTTAAGTGAAGATCGGTTAGTTTCCTTAATAAGAGTCCTGGCTTTATCATAAATTTTTGAAAGTGGAATCAGAGACGAGGGAAAAGTTGACATCCAAATAACAGAACAATATGAAACATAAGACTGAACTAGGCTGTAGAACAAGATTCTAAGAATCGACCCTGGAAACATGTGTTTGAGCTTTCTAAGGATTCCAAGACTCCTAGAGACTTTCATTTTAATCAGGTCAATATAATGCTTGAACGAAAGATTTTCGTCAAGCAGGATGCCTAGGAATCGAATATAACGATCCTTAGGTCTGCTTAGAGAACCTCTTGATACGTGTATTTCATTTAAGTCAGGACAAGCCTTTGAGACTCCTGAGAAAATGAAAAAGCGTGACTTTCCGACATTTAAGGCAAGATAATTTACATCAAACCACTGGACAACTCTTTCAAAAAGGCTTTCATCTTTGAACGAAGATCAGACTCAGTTCTACCAGTTGTGCCAAGAGTACTGTCATCAGCATTAGCAATAAGTGCATCCGGTAAGGACGAACTCCTGTCACAAGTAGTGACGGATGCTAGTTGACAAAGTCGACAGCAAATGGTAGGTTTTAACCTTTGAGCTGCATTAATAGTTAAAAAGAGTATCGTAGACGTAGATTAAAAAGAGTATCGGCCCATGACAGATCCTTGTGGAACGCCAGACTCTAATCCAGAAGGGTTAGAAAAGTGCATATCAACTGAGGTGACTCGACCAGATAAATATGGTAGAAACCAAGAATAAGCATTCCCTTTATAACAATATGGGACAGTTTCCGAAGAAGAATCTTGTGTGTTAATGAGTCGAATGCTTTTTGGACATCGAGAAAAAGAGCAGCAGGTATCAGGCCAGATTCAAGAACTGAATGTAAATAATTCAAGTTCATGCTCAGTTGAGTGCTTCGCCCTAAAACCAAGCTGAAAATCATGAAAAAAAGTGTTTAGAATTGAGAAAATCAAGAAGTCGAGAAAGAATAGCTTTTGCAAAAATTTTACTAATCACTGATAAAAGAGATATGGGACGATGATTTGCAGGATCATTCCTTGATCCACCTTTAAAGAAAATAATAACACGACCACGCTTTAAAATACTTGAGAAAACATCATTTTCAAAGGACACATTATCAAGCTTCATGAGGGCAGAGACGATGACAGTAAAAAAGAGCTTAACTACTTTAGTAGAAATTCGATCTGAGCCGGAAAATGAAGAACCCCTCAAACCATTGACAATTCTGGCTATTTCAGCTTCAGAGACAGGTTTCAATGCCATTGATTTAGGACAAGGCAGTCCAAGATAAAAACGTAAATTCAGGTAGAGAAGAAGAAGGACTTACAGAAGAGGCTGTAGTTTTGCCCATATTAGCAAAATAGGAAGTAAACGCATCGTGAACTTTTAGCTCATTCTCTACATTTTCGCCTACCATCACAACACTAGAAGGGACAGAAGGAGGCAGAGAAGATAGCCTGATAACAGAATTGATTACTTGCCATGTCTTCCTAATGTCTACCACACGCAGAGAATTCTCTATAATAAAACAACGATTTAGCCTTTCGGCAAAGCGAATTGAAAACTCTTCTACAAGCTCTGAAACGTTGACCATTTTCCCATTTTGATCCTCCCTCTGCCCCCCCCCCCTCTTTTATTAGTTTTCTAATCCGTTCACCCTATGCTCTTGATGTCAGCTTTTCTGTAATAAGATGCTGACATGTTTTTTTTTTTTTTTTTTTTTTTTTTTTTTTTTTTTTTTTTTAGCGTAAACTGTTCTTGGCCAATTTGAACAATTTGACCCTCCCCCCCCCCTTTCTTGTCTTTAATAAATGTTTTGCTTCCCCACTATCATTTCCTAAGCTATATATTTCTGCTATAAGAAAATATTTTTCCTTTCAGGGCAAAATCCAACCACTATTGATAACGGTGTTAAATTTGAACAAGATATTAGTGGAAACAGATGAAGCAAGGGCGATCGAAGTCATGGAATTATGGGAAACTCTGTTGGAAAGTGAACTGAGTCTTATAGCTCCACATATCAAAACCTTATCAGAAATGTGCTTGGGCATTATAAGCAATAAGGAGCTAGAGGAGTCGCTGCGTAGTAAAGCAATTCATTTTATTAGCTGCTTGGCTGAAACGAAAAAGAAGGTATTTGTGTATGAGATTTGTGTAGCCTATATGATTAAATTCATGTTTTTTTAAAACTTGTTTTATGGTCATATTAATGGTAATTTCTTGGTAATTTCTGGTAATTCCTGGTAAGCTATGGTAATTCCTGGTAATTTATAGATTTTTAATGATGTTTTTAGGAGTTTTGGGGTATTGTAGCCTTTACTATGGGACGTGATCGTCTCTTACTAGGTTGCTAGCTACCGCTTTAACCCTGATATATCCATACAGATGCTCCCGAAAAAAAAGAATGAACACCAAATAATTACCTAAAGCTTATTTACCATTGCACAACAGGGTAAGTATTCGTTTCTTGGAAAATATTTTCTATAGTGTTTAGTCGAAATAACATTATAAGCAAAAAATGAGAAAAGAGGAAAAGATGTACATACGCCTCAGTACTATAGTCTTTAGTATCCACTAAAATGGTCAAGTATGGTTCTGAAGCGTGGGTGCTAAAAAAATAGGAGGAGGATTTGCCAGAGAAATTGCCTATGGATTGTTTTGGGTACCCGACTGACTGCATCTCAAACAGTAAGCTGTTCGAAAAATGTGGGCCAATGCCGCTTTCTAGGGCTATAATGAGGAAAAGGTTGAGAAGGCTAGGGTACATTTTGTGGATGAAGGATGACAGATTGTCTAAGATTGTCCTTATCGGCGAAACGTCTAGGGCTAAACGAAAATCAGGCTGTCCTCGGTTGGGGTGGGAGAATGTCGTAAGGAAAGATTTAAGGGAAATGGGAACCTCCAGGGAGGGTTTAAAGAGGGGGGCTTTGAATAGATTGGGATGGAGGAGGAATGTGCATAGCTTTGTTGGCCTCAGGCGGCTTGATGCTGCGGTGAGTTGTTGGTATTAGTGGTAATAGCAGTTCATAAAAAACCTAAAAGCTAGATGGGGCTGATGTTTTCTATTTTACTATATTGTTATGTATTTTACTGGTGTTCTGTACGAAAAATGTGGGCCAATCCTATCTTATAGGGCTAGACTAAAAGAATGGATGGGAAGGCTAGGACGCCGTCTGCGGATGAAGGAGGACAAATTGCCAAAGATTGTTCTTGTTGGCCAACAGTCTAGGCCAAACGAAAATCGGGCTGTCTCAGAATGGGATGTCGTAAGGAAAGATTTAAGGAAAATAAGGGTCTCTTGGGATGGTATAAACAGGGAGGCTTTGAATAGCTCCACTGGTGCTCCACTGGGTTGTTAGTAGCAGTAGTAGTAGTAGTATCGTTTTGAAATATCTCTATAGTTCAAAAATACTTTGACAAGTAATTTAGCACTCACTTTGGCCAAAGTATTCGTAATTCTTATGATTGAGGGAAATACGGCTGTATTATAGATTTATTTAACGCAGTGCCTTTCCTTTGAAATTGTCTCTGCGAATCAACACATTGTTAGTGTTTGAATTTTTCCGAACAAAAAGCGTTGTCGAATGTTTGTCAATCTGTACCATAAGACTGTTGTAGCCAATGGGCGAGAAGTTTGACTAAAGTTTTATACAGTCGCTATAAGTCTATTTTTCATTTATTTATGTGTTATGAATATAGTTCCAATTGTGGCTACTTTTTGAAGAGCTCTTACTAAGATAAGATTTATTTTCTAAAAATGGCTATCATAAACCCCTCACTATCAAAAGTTATTTGTGTGTCAGGATAAAGTCAAAATGTTAAAAAGGTTAAAAACATTTAAAACTCGCATAATTTATATAGGAATTAAACCAAATTAAAACATTTTGTCTTGTCTTTTGGCAAAAAAAAAGAAAAAAAAATACAAGACACCATTTTTCCAAAAGAAATACTGCAAGAAAAAGTTCAATATGCGTGAGATACACTCCACATTGAGTCTTAAAAAGAGAAGAGGGGAGGGTTTTTAAAAATACAAAATAAAAAATCCCAAAAAATTATTATAAATTTGTGTCAAAATTGCCTCGTCGTAAATTTTGTAGATCTTCAAAAGGTTTTCGTTTCCTTTTTCAGGCTATTATCAAGCTTAAGCTATTGCAACCAATTTTGAATACTTTATTCACATGTATGGTAACAGAAGATTACCCTGATGACCAAGAAGATTTTGAGGAGACAGAGACCCTCGCTGTTGTCGCTAGTCAAGCTGTGAATAGTTTAGCCCTCAATATGTCTCCAGATAAACTAATGCCCCCTTTGGTAAGAAATTAGTAATTTCGGTTAGTTACCTAGGAATGTAGTCTAGATAAATTGTTTTTAATTAATTAATAAAATTAATTAAATCCAATTATTAATAATTAACTTTCGACAGATTAGTTTAATTTCAGATAGTGGTGCAGCTAGTGGTGCAGTGGATGTAGCTCTGAATGGTGTTCATGATTGGTCGGTGGCTTAAAACATAATTAGAATCGTTTTCTTCGAAGCTGCTTTTGTCATTTTTGATATTTTTCTAATAAAATTAGTATTATCTTATAAATAATTATCTATTATCATGCATTATCTATATTATTACCTATTAATTCTTAATATCTATTATTATGTTATCTAATAATTGTCTATTAAACAACCTAATAAAATATTTTTTTTCTAATAAATTTTCTAATAAACTAATAAAATATTGTTGGATAGAATAAACTAAGTAATAATAAATTAGTAATTTTCACTTTTTTAAGTTTTCGCAAACTGGATGGCACTGGCTATTACATTTCTATTACTGCGGCATTTATTAAAGGCGCTAATAAAAAATGGCACGATTAAAAAAACGGCACTATTGTGAAACCGACTACTTCTACAAGGTTCTGGCGCTAACTTATTCCTCTTCTCAGTGTTAAGTACTGAGTAGCAGTACAAGGATAAATCCCCCCCCACACAAAAAAGGCTTATTAAAAATCAATAAACAAATTATAAACAAACCCGAAGTTTATACACTTTTTGGGGTAAACGTCACGCTTTACAAAACCCTACATACACACTTACTACCAGCTGTCCTTAACCCCCCCCCCAAATGATAAAAATATAATTAAAATAACTGAATATATAATAAATATTTACGACCTACCTGGATGTATAAGACACAAAACCATTCATCTGCTCTATTTTCTCGTCCCCCTCTTAAAAACACACAAAAACATCCTCATAACTACTCGAGAGACAACTGCCTGCATGGATTAAAATTCATGTGTAGAAAACCAGTTTCCTTTCAGTTCACTGCGAAATTCATGTAATCCATCAACTGTCGAAACAGCCTGAGGTTCTCATACCAGAGGACCAACATGTCTTTCAAACAGTTCGTAGTAACGAGCTGTAAGTAAGGAGCGACGCGGCCCAATAGTAACTGAAACTCAAAACGGAATTTTGATACCAATAAATATATCAAAAGAAAAATGTATAAATTGTTTTCGGTAGTATTTTGAGTGGTTGGTGAGAGTGTGTACGGATGAGTGTTTTATGGATGTTAGAAGTTTGGCACGATTCCTTTGTCTCGTGGCGGATCATAGAGCTAGGTTTCTGTAGGATAGGATTTATGTATTTTCTGTGTAATTGTTCTTTGTTTTATATTTTTTGCCGTGGCCTATGGGCTTTTAGCGCTAATGAATTCTATTCTATAGAGATTGTTAATATAACATGTTAAAATTGATAGCAGAATAATAAATTAGTAATATAGTATGCAATTGTTATTATTATTATTTATTTATTTCCCTCAACATTAAAATGTATAAAAAATACATAAATAAAAATTGCAACGATATACAACAAATAGAACAAAGCAACGATTTACAACATGCTTAGAAATATAACCGAATAAAATATGTCAGGTAAAAAAAATAAGAATAATAAATATCTCACTTGTTATTTAACCTCTTAAAACGAGCAAAAATGGGGTTTTTAAAGGCCAAACAAAAATATTGACAAAAAAAACAACAAAGCGAATATTTCGAGGGGACACACGCCTCTCTTCTTCACTGCGAAACGAAAAAATGTATTCAATGAGAGTGCCGAAGCAGAAAACCAACCGAATAAAACGCGGAAAGTGAATGTGAACGTGAAAAAACAATGAAAAAAACAATCAAGATGAATAAAATTCAATAAAGGTAAAAAATTAAAACCAAATACCTAACAACCATAAACGTAAGTCATTCACCAGTATCCGCGATTTGCAAAAAAATCCAGGAATTTGAACCGGCATCGATGGATACTAGCGAATAACTGAGAAATAAAAGAAAAGCATTCATTCACTCAAAACAAAACAAACCAGCAATTGAATGAGTCGGAGAGCTATGTCATCTGATTCCTGATTTTAATAATTGAATCCCTTGCAGATACTCTTTGAGACTTAAGGGGTTGTTGACGTGTCTGATTAAGTGATTGGGGAAGTGCTACAAGGTTTACATCTGGGACTACCAAAGTATCGGTTTCTCTTTTGAGAAAACCGAAGTACGACTCATTTATTCTTAAATTACTTAAATCAAACAGTTTGTGGTAATGAGCTGTAAGTAAGGAGTTACCCAGCTAAATGGTAACCGAAACTCTAGAAAACTGGGTTTTTGATACCAATAGGTACATAAGTAGAATTAGATTTCAAGACTAATATCAAATCTATAATTTTCATCGGTTTTAGTGATATCCATCAAACGTTACGCGCCTGAGAAAATTTGGCTGATTTTCAAAAAAAGGGGAAAAGACCTCTAAAAGCTATAGAACCTTAATGAAAATAACACCATCATATTGAGCGTATCAAAGAACCCTACTGTAGAGGTTTCAAGTTCTTATCTACAAAAATGTGGAATTTTACATTTTTTGCCAGAAGAAAGATCACGGATGCGTGTTTATTTGTTTTTTTTTTGTTTGTTTTTCCCAGGGGTGATCGTATCGACCCAGTGGTCCTAGAATATCGTGGGAGGGCTCATTGGAACGGAAATTTAAATTTCTAGTTTCCTTTTTAAGTGACCAAAAAATATGGAGGGAAACTAGGCCCCCTCCCACGCTCATTTTTTCCCAAAGTCATCCGATCAAAATTTTGAGATAGCCATTTTGTTCAGCATAGTCGAAAATATGATAAATATGTCTTTTAGGATGATTTAATCCCCCGAAGAGGGCTAAAAGTTATGAACTTTACCCAATGTTAACATATAGTATTGGTTATTGGGAAGTATACAGACGTTTTCTGGGGGGTTTTTTTCGGTTGGTGGGAGGTTGGGGGGGGTCGGGGGTTATGTTGAAGGATCTGTTCATGCAGACCCGGGTCCTGGGGGAAGGGAAATGGCCATGCAGGGGGCGCCGGACTTGCCAGTATTATTTATTGGTTATTGGGAAGTATACAGACATTTTCAGGAAGGATTTTTTTCTGCAGGGGGTGGGGGTGCTACAGGAGGGGGTTACTCTGGAGAATCTTTCCGTGGAGGATGTTTCTTCGGGGTAAGGGACATTTCTATGAAGGGGGCGCCGGATTTCCAAGCATTATTTAAAAAACGATCAGAAATTAAATATAAAAAAAAAACAGTTTTTTCAACTGAAAGTAAGAAGCAACATTAGAACTTAAAACGAACAGAAATTATAATGTATGTGAGGGGGTTCTCCCCCAAGTCAATACCACGCTCATTAAGCTACAGTTTTTTTTAGTGCTTTCAAAAGAGCTATCTATTCTAATTAAACGGCCTTTGTGATTCAGGGGTTTGTGAATCAATTTTTTTTTTTTAATTTTAACGTATAGAGTGTGGTATTGACTAAAGGGAGAACCCCCTCATATACGTAATAACACATACGCAATAAAAAAAAAATAAAAAAAAACAAGCGATACGGCTCAATAGTAATCGAAACTTTTAAAAACGGAATTTTGATGTCAATAAATGTATCAAAAGAATGTGTTTATAATGCTGATTCTAAATATATAAATTTTATTAAGTTTAGTATTACTCATCAAAGGCTACGAGCCTGAGAAAATTTACCCGATTTTTTAAAGATGGGGGAAGCATCCCCTAAAAGTGAACAAATTTTAATGAAAATCACACCGTCAGATTCAGCGTATCAGAAAACCCTATTACATAGGTTTCAAGCTCATATCTGCAAAAATCTGCAACTTTGTATTTTTTGCCGGAAGAAAAATATACGAATATAGAGGTTAGTTACGTAAGTTAATTTGTAAATTACGTCATAACCAAATTTAGAGACATCCATTTAGCAAAAGAAAAGTAAAATTTTTATGCAAATTTTGTTTACTTATTCAATGACGGTGAGCCAAAATAAAACTGCATTAACTAAAAAACGATCACAAGTTAAATAAAAAAAACAAGTTTTTTTAACTGAAAGTAAGGAGCGACATTAAAACTTAAAACGAACAGAAATTATTCCGTATATGAAAGGGGCTGTCCCCTTCTCAACGCCTCGCTCTTTACGCTAAAGTTTGACTCTGTCTCACAACTTTATTTTTTAAAACAATAAAAAACTTAGCGTAAAGAGTGAGGCGTTGAGGAGGGGACAGCCCCTTTCATATACGGAATAATTTCTGTTCGCTTTATGTTTTGATGTCGCTCCTTACTTTCAGATTAAAAAACTTGTTTTTTTTTATTTAATTTCTCTGTTTAAAGCTAGACCTAATGATGGTATTTATAAATTTCAACAGCTTCTCTGTATTGCTGGACAATACCTTTGTCATGCGAAATTAGCTTAATTAAATAAAATAGTATGGTCTGGGTTTTCAAAAATGTGCTCTGCAAGGGCAGAGTCAAAATTTTCTGGTTTTTCCGATTTTTAAGTGTGTTATTAATTGAGGTAGAGTGCTGAGTTATTTGTCCTCTCGAAATATTCGCTTTGTTGTGTTTTGTCAGTATTTTCATTTGGCCTTTAAAGACCCCATTTTTGCTCGTTTTTCTTTCTTGTTATGTCAGGCCAATGGGGTTTAAGAAGTTATATTTAACTTGTTTAAAAAGGGAAAGATTATGGACAGAGACAAAATTTTCAGACTTACGGCAAAAGTTTATTTATTTCAGTCTTAGCTAACTCCATTGGTTTTTTAATTTAGATCTCAAAACCCGGGCCGAATTTAAAGCTTTTGCGCTTCTAAGCCCAAGCGTTTTTGCTGCTCGGTTATTGCAAGATTTTTGGAGAAATTCCCGAAAATTCGGGGATAGCGGAAACACTGACCAGAACGCAGCTGATGAGCCAAAATTTTGAGAGTTCGGTGATACCGAACCCTCAGCTGCTATTTTCGGGAGACACCTAACAGTTTATAAGTGGCCACGGAATTCCTGTGTTGTTTTAAAATCATTTTTATGTGAATAGGCAGCGTGGCGGTGGAGTTTCATGATAAATCACATCATTCCAGTTTTTGTTAAGAAAAAAATAAATCACTCAGTGATAATTTATTTATCGATTTATTTATCGATTAATCAATTTATTGATGATTTATTTATCGATTATTTGTCGCGCCCACTGGCATTGTGTGCCCCTGGGTCCGGGCCTAGTGGGCCTGGCCTGCAAAACTAAATCCTGGCCTGCCAAACTAATTCAATTTTACTAAAACAAATTGGAAAACCCAAATCGTAAAACTTTACGATATTTAAAATAGCCAACATGAATTGATGAAAAATCGCAAACTTTAAAATCTTAAAAAATAAGGGAAGGGTAGAAAATACGCGTGAGGGCTACTGTTTTAAAAACAGAATTTAAAATATCCCAATGATATGTACCACATAACCGTATTTTTGGAAGATGACTAATTAGTTGACTCATTCTCTGATCTCTTGTAGTTGGCAATGATTGAAGCGTCGTTGATAACTCCTGATCCAAGGGCAAAGAGAGGTGCTTATGTGGCTCTGGCCGTTGTTGCTGAAGGATGTGCAGAATACATTCGTTCAAAACACATGGACACATTTGCTCGTGTTGCAACGGCTGGAATTCAAGATCCTGAAATGATAGTCCGCAATGCTGCATTATTTGCTGTTGGGCAATTTAGTGAATTCCTGCAGCCTGATATGTCTAATTATTCGGACCTCCTTTTACCGGTATGTATTATAGTCGTGGCTCGTGCGTAGCAGTTTAATGCTAAAAAGGGAGGGGAGGGGGCTCAAATTCCGTAAAAAAAAAAAAAAAATTAGGTTTGGATTATGTCTTTAACCCCTCCCCTTGCATAATTTGTTGCTCTTCTGTATTTTATTATCCTCTAAAAGTTTTGAAGTATTCTTTTTTATTACTTTTAATGGTATGTTCATTATGGTCCGGGCACCTCTGGAGTATGTAGAGGAAAGGAGGGAGGGTGACGAGGGGACTTGGAGTTCTGGGAAAATTGTGCAACAGTCAAATTGTATTAGGGTTGTATCCAAACGTGAGAAAAATCGTGCACATATTGCAACATTTTTTTTTGGGGGGGGGGGAGGAATTTTACCTCCTTCCCTTACCTACGTGCCTCTTCTAAATGTTATTAATCTCCTAAAACCCCTCGGGTACTTCATTACCGTTTTACCGATATGTTGATTATGATCCAGCCTCGTATGCAGTAATTGTTTTGTAGAGGAAAGGGGAGGGGGCAAGGGGGCTCAAATTCCGAGAAAATGAAGCAGCGGTCAAATTGTATTAGGGATGTATCAAAACGTGAAAATAATCGTAAACATCTTGTAACATTTTTGTGGGGGGAGGGGAGTGGGGATTTTACCTACTTTCTTTCCCTATGTGCTTCTTCTGATTTCATTAGTCTCCTAGAGAGGGGGGGGGGGGGGGAGGCTCAAATACGGAGAAAACGGTACAAAAGGACAATTGTATCTACTTCGATTTTACCTACTTCCCATCCCTACGAGCTTCTTCTGAATTTCATTAATCTCCTAAACGTCTCGAAGTATTTCATCACTTTTTTTTACCAGTATTTTTTTTTGGTCCAGTTACGTATACAATAAGTTTTTTTTCAGAGGAAAGAAGAGGGGGAGGGGGAGGAAGCTAATTCGGAGAAAATGCTAGAGCATGCATATTGTGTTAGGGATTTTTATATTAAAAAATCCCTAAGGGATTTTATTAATACAATCCCAGGGATTGTATTAGGGATATTAGGAATGTATCCAAATGTCAAAAAAATCGTATACATATCGTATTTTTTTCGGGGGGGGGGGTCATTCTACCTCTCCCTTTCCCGTCTCTAAGTATTTTATTATTACTTTTCCAGGTGTGTTTCTTATGTCCAGGTCCTTCTGCTGTAATTTATTGCAGTCAAGGGGGTGAGGAGGCCCAAATTGCGAGAAAATGGTACAACAGGTGCATCGTGATAGGGATGTATCAAAATATGGGAAAAATCAGATATATATTTTTTTTTTTTAAGGAAAAAACTGAAAAAACAATTTTGGTGCTCCAAAAAATGAGGTATTTTTTTCCTTGTGAAAAAAAAAAAAAAAAAAAAAAAAAAAAAAAAAAACTTCTGTGACTTGCATCTTTTCCTGGGGCGCACAAAGAGGGAGGGCCTCGAGGCTTGGATACACCTAAACCCTGGACCTTTTTTTAATCCTCCTCCCCCTCTCAAAAAAATTCGCGTACGAGTATGATCCTTCATATAGATAAGATGTACTGTCAATATAGAACAAGAGAAAACAAAACAAATAGAATTACCCAAAGTTTAATTTATAAAAATTTGATATCAGAGGAGGGTCTAAGTTTCTTTAGTCCAACCTGAATTTTTATTGAAAAAAATATTATTTTGTAAATAATTTGGTTTTTAATTAATTTCGTAAATATAACTTGTCAAACATTGATTTTTAAAATTTTACCAATATATAACTATTTTACCATTTAGAAAAAGTGTCCATTTGATTTCTGAAAAATATAGTGCAACAGTAAAAAATAAATTATGAGCTAACTACAGTTTATTTACATTTTCGTCAATTACCCATTATATTGATGTCATCTACCGTTTTACCGTATTTAAAAAGTAATTTTTTTTCAATTACCCATTATATTGATGTCATCTACCATATGACATCACGGTATTTAAAACATTTTGCTTCTTTTTTTCAAAGACCTTTGATAATCTTTACGAGATCCGAAAAGTCGGTGCAAGAATGTTAATTGTGAAAATGCCTGGCAGTTTTCTGATCGAGAGAAATATATCCTTCTTCCATATGAGGATAAGTCTAAATTATCATTAGTTTTGGCGGATTTACCCAAGGGGCTTAATTAGGCCAGTTATTCTCTCTTATAGTTTTTTAAGAGTTTTACGACAAATTGTAAGTCTGATAGTCTAATGAGCAACATTAGTGTTATGAGAACATAATTGATGAAGTGTGAAGTTTAAATTCAGAAAACAATAGAAATAAAAGAGACACTTATCTTAATTTAGAAAATAACTTCAGCTGACTTGCGTTTTGAAGTTTTTTATCATTTTTTAAATTTACTTTGCAATTTTAAATGCTTCAAGTAGTAACTTATCGCATTAAGGACGTTTTTGACCACTAAGGCCCCTGCGTGGGCCCTGAGGTGTCTTGCCACAACCGGGTTCGATCTCTGGGTCCCGTATTACCAAGCTAAAATCAACCCACTGCGTCACCACATGACAAAAAGGTGGACCTGCTCGGGATTTGAACCACAGACCTCCTGCTCCCCTACTGGAATCTTACCCATAGACCAACAGGCCTGTGGTTTTAAATGCTTTATTTACAGATGAAAACAGTTTTAAATTTTCTGCCCAATTAATATGTCTCCTGTCCAATTAAAAATTAATAATTCCTTGTTGTTTTAATTCTTTTTCTGCTAGTGCAACTTGCTAGTAACAAGCTTATGCGTAGCGGTACGGCTCTGTTAAACCATACGAAACTTATATTATCATTCAAAACTAAGTCGTTCTAATCATTAAATCTCCATTCACAAAATTTGAATAAAGTTTTAAAGTTAATTTATCATTTTAGGTCCTTTTCACTTATTTAACTCAAATAACATCCTTACCAACTGTGAAAACAGTCAATAAAAGCTGGGATCGTCTGTTCTACGCTTTGGAGATGTTCTGCGAAACAATGGAGGAGAAATTGGAGCCTTATTTGCCTTTGCTCATGGAGAGGATCTTCGTTGCTCTTGGCCCTGACCATTCGATGGCTCTCAAAGAATTGGCTCTTAGTGCCATCGGCTCAGCTGGTAAGCTTCATAAGTTAGTGTGTCAATGACATTGGTCAGCTGTTACTGTTTAAAGGTTTTGCCGAAAGTAAAAAAAATGAAAAAAAATTCTTACCAGTAAAAAAAATACTGACGTGACACTTACGAAGACCTCGCCTGCTTATTACGTTCAGTTGTAATATAGTACCCCCCGCCCCTCCTCTGGAAAATTGAAGCACATTTTAAATCTGGTTAACAAGTTTCGTTTCATCAAACTTTGTTTTAAATGTTTAATTATATTGGTTCTTTGTTATAAAAATGAAAAAGCTGAAAATCAGTTTAACTAGTTCTATGATATTGAACTTGTCGCAAAACTAATCTATCGGAAGCTGAAACACTGGTGACCACTCATAAAACCCTTCCGGAAACTTGGCAACCGTAGGACGTCGTCTGCCTTCAAGGACCTTCGCAAATTAGCTCGCCAAGACCCCTAAAGATATTGGGATTAAATGGCTACAGATATGGAGGAATCCTAATCATGGGCGCCCAAAAGCTGAATTCCAGGGGGGGGGGTCAAACCTCGTCTAATTGGCACCTTTAATGCTATATAAATGAAATCTCAGAACAAAAATATAAAAAAAAAATTTATATTTTTAAAAATTATAAAAAATATATGGATAACCCCCCCCCCCCCTAATGGGTGCCCATGGTCCTAATGGTACTAAAATTCAAACTAACTCTAGCAACTTCTTGAAGCTTCTGGTAAAAAAAAGAAACATATAACATTGATTAAAATTACTTAATCCCACGGCATCTGTAACGACCCTCCTATTCCAACCCTCCAATATCAGCAATAATTGTGTAAATAGCAATAACTCCTAATTGGTCAAGTCAACTATGGAAGATGGAACTAGCCAACATGACCCGTATGATGATGTCGATGTTGGACCATCAATTTCGCAGGAGATTCAGGCAGCCATGAAGAAACTCAAGAATTACAAAGCCTCGGGAAATGACTCGATTCCAGCAGAAATTTACAAAAAAGCCTCAAGCCTGGCTCCATGACTTTAAGGACTTTTCTGTAAAATCTAGACGCAAGAAGCATTCCCCCTGGAATGGCAAAACTGAATTAGTATCCTAGACTTCAAGAAGAGTGAAAGAGCAGAATGCAGAAGCTACCGCTGTATATTCATCATTAGCATATCGTGAAGATCTTTGCAATTGTTCTCCTGAATTACTTCAGATCTAAAAAAAACCTGACCTAAGCAAGCTGGATTTAAAGCAGGGATGGAATGCACTGATCAGCTCTTCACAGTTAGACAAATCGTCGAACACATCACCAAACAATAACATTAGTCTTTGTCGACTTTGTCACAGCCTTTGGCATGGCTATCTGTTATAGGACTTGTATGGCAATGATGGAAGATGGAGTACCGCCCAAGATCGATTCCCTGAAACAGGAATGGTACAAATGCACGAGCATCCAAATCAACAAGGAACTCTTGGCTTGATATGATTGTTAGTGAGATTTCCTCCTCTTAACAGAGCTTTTCAACTTCGTAATGGATTGGATCTTGCTATGCAAGGCTCTATCGGAATTAACGGGAGCTCCGATTTCAACGTCACCGATTCGGAATACTTGAACGATATCTACTGCTAGGTAGTTCTTCCCTGGAAACGCATGAGACTATCCGTAGCAGCTGCTTCCTATGAATTGAAGATCGGCATCGATGAGATGAATGCGATGATCAACGATAGATCTTACTCACCTCTCGTACTGAATTATGGCTAGATTGAGTTAGTCGTGAAATTCAAATACCTTGGCTCAACGTTTACGTTAAGACTCATTTCGATCGGCTCCATCCAAATTATTCCGCTCTGGTGGCGCTTTTTGCAACTCTATCATTTCCTATAGGTTTCAATCGGCGTGGCTTATTGGTCAAAAAGTAAAATATAGGGCGGAACAAAGCCAACCAATGTAATTCATTCTTGTCATTCTGTAATTCATATACATTAATCGTGGATGCAGTGATAAAATCAGCGTCCGTGTATTATCAGTCTTCTCAGTATTTTCAGAACTGCATGGGTCGCTCTGGAAAAGGAGTTAAATTAGTATTAAGACAAAAAAGGCGAGCGTACGAAATCCCTCGTTCATTTCGTCCTCCTATACATATGCGTATACATATACATATGCTAATAAAAGTCCGCAATCCAGGCTTCAAACTCGTTTGACCCCTTGAACGGAAGCACGTACTAGGACTGAATCTTCGCAGCCGAGTCCCGAATGAAATAATAAAACAATGTTGTGGCCAGAAGTTTGAAATGGAAACCGTCATTCGCCGACACTGTCTCTCCTGGTTCGGTTATGCCTCTTATAGACCTAATAATCATTTGTTTGAAGGGCACTTCTTTGCAAATCACTCCCAAGCTGGAAAAAACGGTGTGGAGGCTATGGTTCTGAAACGTTAGTGCTAGAGGATATGTCAGATGGTTTCTGGAGGAATTGTGCCCTGATACTTCACTTATAATCTTCACTTTACTATGATGCTTCAGTGTATATCGCTGTGGACTGATAATTGGGTACCCGTTTGACTAAGCATATTTCAAACAAAAAGCTGCACGAAAAACAGGGCTCTATCCTACTTTCTATGGCTGTGATGAGAGAAAGGTTGAGATGGTTGGGATACATTTTGTGGATGAAGGGTAACAGATTGCCAAATACAGTTCTTTTCGGCTACCCTTCTAGAGCCAAACAAAGAGCCAGTCATCCCCGAATAGAGTAAGTCGTAAAAAAGGATTTAAAAGAAACTAGAACTTCTTGGGAGGGTGTAGAGAAGGAAGCTTTAAATAGATTGGGACGGAGTAATAGCGTGTGCAGCTGTGTTGCCCTCAGTTGGCTTGGTGCTGCAGCGAGGTTTTAGTAGTAGTAAGTAGCCTATATATATATATATATATATATATATATATATATATATATATATATATATATATATATATTTATATATCCTTTTAAAATACACATTTTAAAAGGATATTTTAAAAAACTGATCCTTTTTGACATGAAAATTATTTTAAACCGATTTCCCAGTTCAGTGCAAAATTTCGTTGTTGTATTCGAAACATAAAAGAACAGAAACACTGTTTGGAGGCAAATACATTGTAAATAATTACAGTATAACACTGCAAAAGTTTTTGTTTTTTGTTTGCAGTTTTTGTTATGGCTTCTGAAATTCGAAGACTATTATGGCCTCTGAAATTTGTTCGTAGTTTTTGTTATGGCCTCTAAAATTCGAAGACTGTTTAAATAGCTTTTTATAAATCTAAATCGGTTGGTTATTTTTGGACTTTTTCTTGATAGTACGCTAACCCTACGTTAACCCTACCCGAGCCAATTTTTTGTTTGAAGGCACAAAAAATGATATCAAAACGTTAAAATTGGGTTTGAATGCGTCTGCTTTAGTATTTTATAGTCAATATGCTGATAGGAGTACCTATTATTATTATTATTATTATGGGCTAATTCAGAACTTTAGCCAAGGCTTAGGCCACAAAAGCCCATTGTTCTCACCCCCCCCCCCCGTACCCCATTCTCAAAAAAGAAAAGTACCAATAGTTGGTTAACTATTGCTGTCTCTTGATGCTTCAATTTTGATGTAGGAATCGCCTATTTCTTTTTCCCCCTTTACGGTAAAGCGATTCCTGGTCTACGATTTTTTCTTTCTCCTTTGCCGATTTCTTCACTTACTCTATTATGATTTGTTTTTTGGCGAGTAGTAACTAATTGGTGGCTGATTGTCATTTATTTTTTTATGGCTATTTTTTGTTTGATGATTTTCCGTTTTGTTTTTATTTTCTGTTTTTTCTTCTTTTTTGTTTTTTTCTCCTGATGTAGTTTCACTCATCTTAACCATTCTTCTATGGGGAAATACTGCACTTGGTATTTTTGTAGATAGGAGCTTCAAGCATCCCCGCTAGGTTCCCAGATACTCTAATGGACAGTTTAATTTTTAGGAAGATCCCAGCTCGTTTCAGGGGGGGGGGGGATTCTACCCTTCTCAAAAATTACGCATGTTTTCCTACGGTAATAAACTTTAATATGCATTCAAAACCAATAAATTAAAAATTTTGAGATCTTAATTGCAACATATCGGTATGCATTGAAATCAAAATTTTGTTCCCTAGAATTCTATTCTAGAATCAAATTTCTATTTCAAGAATCAAAATTCTATTTTCTATTGGCAAAATTTGCTCTTTCTTTACCGCTCATTTTTGTGAATGGTTTGAACGAAAGCAGTCATATGCTTATAGGGTATTTTGACGTATTAAATGTTAACTGGCTTTTTAAACGTTCGTTTCAATCTTCAGTTTTTAAGACTGCTACAACGTCCGGTAACGCGGATCTTGCGTTCTATGCAACAGAGGCGAAATTATTTGAAGACTATATTGGAAACTGTACTTCTATTGTCGATAAAACGGTTATGTTACTCTAGTGAAGTGGCAACCCCGATCCTAATTGAAACTTCAGCGTTGACGCTGTCCCATGAATCGCAAAAGTTTTTTGGCCTAATCATTCCTTAATCCAGCAAACTCAATCAACTTTATCATCTTTTAGCAAATGCCACAAAAGAAGCATTGGTCCCTTACTTTCCACAAATTATGGCTCTGCTGAGGGAATTTCTAGTCACGGACCAAGAAGATGAAGAATTGTTGAAATTGCAGGTTCAGGCCTTGGGTAAGTGCTACTATTTTTAGTGCAATTTTAACTCAACATCAAAAATCTCCGTTCATTAATTCCTTATATTTGAGATAATAAGATTCGAGTTGCGGGGATGAAAACGTGATATCGGGGTGGCAAACAAAATTACGCTAAATTATGTTTGGCTAAAAATTTGGCTAAAATTACGTTTTTATACCTGACGACGTCAACTAGGGTCGTAAAAATTTGGAACGAGAACGAGAAATATGGACAGAGAACGAATTAGAACAGATGACTTGCTTGAAATCAATCTCAAAAGTCACATCCCTATCGATGGGAGCCAAAGTTTATGAATTTTTAGTTTTAGTAGGAAGTACGTTCTGTATTTTTTTTTTTTTTCTTACTACAAAATCTATTATGATTTTTTTTTTATTATATATAAAGATTTTTTTTACCAAGTTAGTTTTTCTTTCATTATTTTTCAGCATCTATTTCCCCTGTCATCTAGTAGTAGTAATTTGGAAGCGCAAATTTTGGGGTTCAATTTGAGAAAAAAGTCGATATTTTCATCTTTGTGTTCCATGCAATGCGTGCATCCTTCAGTTATGTACTTCTTGCGATAGCGCAGTGGATGAACCAGTGGTTCTTGACTAAATGTTTCCTGGTTCAATGAGTAGAGTAGAATATTTTTATTTACAACACATACATAAATAAATGTCACAAAACAGCGCACTTGCCTGGTGACATACTTTAGCGCTGAAGATATTGCCAACGAAAATAAACACCCATCTTCTAACCAAATTATACAATGACGAAAAAGAAAACCATAATAAACAAAATGCTTAGCATGTCGTAAGATGTTTCTTCACTAGTCTTAGAAAATGTCGCTTGATGCTGCATTCTTGAACTGATGCTGGAATTGAGTTCCAGATTTTTGGCCCAGTGTGACGGATGCTGAATCCCACTCTCGACGTCAGGCGAATTTCGCACGAAAAGTGTGAACGATGAGTAGTAGGATAATTATGAAATTGGGAGTTAGTTGAAAAAATACCGAAGGAATTTAGAGGTAAATTACTGGATTGATAATCGTGACAGATACTAGAGATAGAAATTAAATGAAGCTGATCCAAAGAATAAATTCCTGAAGTCCCATTAAGGTGTCTAACGGAAGATCTGCAATCAACATTAAAACGAATCCTCATTGCTTTATACTGAAGTATTTGGAGAGATTTGAAAACAGACGAAAGGGTAAATGCCCAAACCGAAATGCAATAGAGAAAATATGGGTGGACGAAATAATAATAAATATATTTTATAATAGCTTTAGTAAAGAAATGACGAAGACGAGTTAGCATGCAAATATTTGGGGAAGTCTTTAACGACAGTGTTTTTACATATTTATGAAACGACAAATTTTCATCTGATTGAAACGACAAATTTTCAATCTCGCCTATCGCAATGAATGCAGTTTAAAACGCCCTTTTTTGCGACTTTTTTATGTTTTCTATACCACTAATATTTAACAGTGACGTTTAACTCTTCATAATTGAGTTCTCATAACTGCATGCCCCCCTAGAGTGCGTTTGAGCATCCCTTAACCGAGTTATCCAGCTAATATTAACTTCCCTTGATGTAATTATGGTTGCGCCATCCGCCGCAGCGGTAATTACTATTTCAATTAATATTAACGGCAAGAGTATATCGCGAAAAGCAATTTATGGAAATTTCGAAAAATATCCTGAAATCCCACAAAAAGTGTGTCAGATCGAATTGAGTACTGCACCACTGTAATCGCCGGAAACCTCATTTAGAAGAACTATTGTTCCCCGTCTTATCCAGTGACACTGTCCTTTTTCCATTCTTTTTTTTTTGTCACCGTTAATTGGTCACTGAAACACCGTAGAGGCGTTTAAGAGCTCTTTTGAAAGCTAATTTTTATATCTACATGCTTTTGTAAGTAACGAAAGGTAATAATAAAATGAAATGCTGGACAATTACTTCTCACTCAAGATGGCGTAACACACTTATTTTTTGACAAGATAATACAAGACACATATTTTTTTGGGGAGTTCCTTTTCTAGGGTATGATATCATATTTGAGTGACTCTGGTGATTGATTCGCTGTATTTTGTTTTTGACAAGGTTTCTGTATACGAGTTAATAAAACATACTTATCCCTCCAAAACTCTTATAGACAATCAGGCGAATAGCAACAATAATGAAAAGGTGTGCCGCTTATCAGTCTCTTTTTTTATTCTCTACGTATTCATTTCAACATCACCTTTTCATCTTCACTTATTCCTAGCCTTAGTGACCTACTCTTCTTGACATTTATTTTCAAACCTATTCTTGCACCCTGAACTCGCAAAACCTCTAAAAGTTCATTCATTTTGCTGCTTAAATCATTAGTATAATCTAAGTGCAGGAGAGTTTTACATCCCCATCTAATTGCGTGTTCTCCCATTGCCTTTACTATGCTACTTGAGACAAAGTCCATCAAAATGATCCATATAATGGGGATAGAATGCAACCCTGTGTAACCCCTGATTTAATACGAAACCAGCTACTTATCTCATTCCGTAACACATCCTCACATCCTTCTAGTACTGTCAATAATTCTTGTTCACAAAATAAATCTTACTTCCCATCCAAAGTATCACAAACTTTTTCATTCTTTATTCTATCTTTCTGTGTAACTCTATATCGGTGTAGTACGTTCTCAAAATGTTCTACTTGTATCTTTCCTTATCACTAGTTGTGGTCCCGTTCCTATCTTTAACTGCGACAAGTTCAGATTGACTACTCAATTTATTAGCATACCAGTACAATATTTTTACTATTATGCCGTCTTGCTGCATGTTCCAGATCTTCGACAATTTTATCCGTGGCCTCCACATCACACTCTTTTAGTTCCTTTTTTAATGCTTTCCCTAATTTCTTTACCTTCCTCTTATTGCACGTGAATGCGCGTGAAAATACCTATTTTTAGGAGTAAAATGCCTTTTTCTTACAAACATAAATGGTAAAATGTCAGTGTTTTGATGAATCGAAAATTGTGCTTTTCGGCCAAACGTTTCTATGGGCAATCAGCATCCCAAACGTGGAATCTCCACCCCCCCCCCCCCAAATGATCAACATACCCTAGATTTATATTCCTCTTCTGATATCCTACTTTTCTGCGAAGGAGTACAAACAATATATTAAATAAAATGCGATACCCTAGGGTATAGCAAGGTACTATGAGACTCTTTCTCTTTTTTCCCCTTGTTGAGGAGTCTTCCTTGGTAGTGTCAAAGTTTCAACCATTATTTCCCCATTTTGAGAACCCACCAGCTTCAGACGGGGTTTGGTAGGCAACATTCGGCCCTTAATAGTGGGGGGGGGGGAGTCAGAACCAGAACAAGTAAGTAGAGGACTTGTTTCTACTGCTAGGGTTTGCTGCTCAATAGGTCTTTTTTTGTGCCGCGGTCGGCGTTTCATGTGTCCAGGGAGATTGATCCCCCTCGTTATCCAATCTCTACAACGTATTCGCAAAATACCGTGCGTCATAGTTGGACACTGCGCAAGACAGCCCGTGGCTGGACAAGGACTGGTATTAGTAGTAGTAGACCCCTATTTGTGCTTATGCCTACTACTCTCAGGCGCACCATGAGAAGGTTTTCACTGCTACCCCCCTCCATTACTTATGACTTAAAAGGAAACGCCGGCGATGTTCCAGTAGTGCAACGGTTCTGCCATGGGACGTGTACAAAAATGAAGTTTTAAAATCTACGTAATATGGTTTATTGAAAAATTGAGAATCCAAAAACTGGATCTGTTTTTTGAAAAAAAAGAATACTTTGTTGTGGAGCATGTCTGAATTTAACACTTAGTTTTTAGATTCGATCTATGGCAACAGTGACAGTAAAGATATTGCAAAATTGGATTGTAAGTACTTGCAAAGGGTTAGTTGGAACTAATTTCTTGAAATACATCATTTTTTACTGGTGTTATCATTTAGGTCCTGTATTTAACGCTGATATTACTCCAGGTTCAATGTTTTACCAATTTAGTAGTGGATATGACTCTAGATCGCAGATAATGTGTCTTATTTTCCCTCTAATTGTGATCTCATTTTACTGTTTTATTAAATATAGTGTTTGGGGTAGATCCTTGTGCACTGCATGCTGGCGGGGGGGGGGAGTAATCCACCATTTCCCTTGCTTTACAATTATGATCATAATTATGCTACCTCTTTTAGATACTTTGGCTGCCGTCGCAAGAACAATTGGCGAGTCCACATTTACCCCTTTGTCAAGTGAATGTATGAATTTCGCTTTAAATCTGATGAGGTCTAGAGACGACCCGGATCTGAGAAAAGTGACATTCGGGGTATTTGCTTCGCTGTCTATTGTAATGAAAGAAAATATGCAGCCGTATTTAGGCGAAGTTGTTCAACCGATGATTGATGCAATTGTCAGTGTTGAAGGGATGACAGCATTTACGAAAGAAGAAGAAGAGGAGGCTTTCCCTATAGTTGAAGGTAAGCAATGTAGATCGTCGCAGGCCTCCAAAAAGATAGTGCTTATAGCTACTGTCCCCGACCCCCCCCCCATTGCACCCAACCTCCCATCGCACTTCCTGGCTGAAGGGTCATGAAACGGAGATCAGCGCCGCCGGATTGGACTATGAAGTGTAATGCCGTACCCTTTACCTTTTTACCTTCCTGTCTATAGAACTTATAGTTGTAATGTTTCACATAATCTGTTGAAATAGGTTGGGTCATGGTTAATTATGAAATTCAGGCTACACCACCATCTATATGTGAAATATAAGTTGGTCAGGACAATGATGGTTTTAATGAACATCTAAAATACCGAAGACATGGAAAATGAAAACTAGCTATAAGTTGAAAAGTACCCAATCATATATATGTAAAGAAAATTGGAAAAAAACAGAATTAAGTATATAATGAAAAACTGTTTTTGATAGTAGCGGGTGCCAAATTGAAAAAAAAATACGGGTGAAAATTAGCAAACTATAAGGTACAACCACATAACCCCAAATAGTTTCAGAGCTTTTATTTCTTATTATTACATATTTAATATATTATATAAAATATATAATAATATATTAACAATATATGTTATTTATATATTAATATATTATTTTTTATTATTACAAATATTTAATATTATCATAAATTATAATACTTCAGTAGCTTTAATTTGAAGGTGCACATGTCTGGCAATCAACAGAAGGTTAATATTCGAATTCGTACGCATGAAAACGCTATCAAATTTAACTAATCCGTGTTACGATTCATTGTGATACTAATAGTAATAATAGTAATTTGTAAAAAAAAATACAAACAATACCGATTGGTAGTACATTGAAAACATTGCTTGCGAGGGCGTGCCACTAAAAAGAAAATAATGATAACAATAATATACAAATAATATAATAACAATGATAAAAAATAAGATGTAAGGAGTTGGAGGTTGAAATCATGTACCGAGAAATAAATCATGAGTAAACCAAGCTCAATAATGCTACATAATATCATGATCTCGAAGTAACAACAGTCCAAAAAAATAATAAAAACAAATTGAGAACAAAAACTATCAACTCAATTAATAAAAAATTAAAATTCTTTATTATAACATTTATTCCCATTCAGTGTCAACCTGTTTCAATGGTATACTTAGTGAACAGCCCAACACGTTACTCAGATTTAAATTGATTAGCGTTTAACCATTTAGCACTAGGGCTAAACTTATTCCAAAGCTTAGCCCCCCTGTATATAACTTAAAAAACAGTCCTACTTGAAACTAGGCGAAGGTCCTCAATATATCACCTATCTCATAGTCCAAGAACTATGATCCAATGAAGTTTAGATTTCTCATTAAATGCTACTGTAAAACATCCTGGAAGACACCCATTAAGATACTCTTTCATAAAAACCAGTGTATAAAAATCACTCACTACAGCTGCAGGCATTATGTTAAATACTGTATACTGATCTCATCGAATGCTCAGTCCGAGTTCCACAAGATTATCTAATTGCATTAATCTGTAGCACACATTGGGCAAAGCATCGAAGTGAAAGTACCGAGCCCTACCGACGAACAGTGAAAAAAAAAACGGGTTTATCCGAGAAGAATACGATACCCGCAAAATATATGAATGAAAAAATGCTATAATTTACGGAAAATTCGTAAATTACGTTTCATCTCCACAATCCGAAAAAAAAACGTAACAAAAATAAGAAATAAAAACAAAAAATAATTACGAAATTCTATTTCAGAATACAATAGAGAAAAAGCGAAGAGCAGGCCGCTAAATATTGCCTGTATCCTAATGATACACGAAGTCGACAAAACGACTGCCAAGTTTGTTTGTTTTTTTGTGGCGTTTTTATTTCATTATTAGTATTTTTTTTTAGTATTTTTTTTCTTTTTTAAATAGTGATGAAAATGCAATTCTGCTGTAAAAACATCGAAACTTTGAAACAACAAAAAGAAAAGTCCTTGACAGTCCCAGTGTTCAGGTATGAATAGACCTAAAATCGGCACGACAAACCTACTTCAGAGTGTTTTGTTTACGGATTTGTTTTGCAAGTATGTAGGAAACTTATTCATTTTTTCTCTTTTGCTTTAGATCAAGCCTGAAATGAATGCCATTCGTTGACTGACCTTAGGGCATGCGCGATTTAAAATAAATTATATGCATAAACGTAAAGACTAGTAATCAATTTATGAATATCTTCCGAACAATTCGTGGTAAGGACCTGTAAGTAAGGAGTGGCACGGCTTAACCGAACCGCTAATAAACAGAATTTCGATATCAATAAATATGTCAAGAGAATTGGCTTATTATGCTGATTTCAAACATACAAGGCTCATTAGGCTTAGTGTTACCCATAAAAAAAATATCAGCCTGATAAAATTGACCTGGTTTTCAAAAAAAGGGGGGAATATTCCCTATAAGTCAAGGAATCTTACTGAAAATCATACCATCAAATTCAGCGTATCAGAGAACCCTAATGCAGGCATTTCAAACTCCTATCTGGAAAAAATGCGGAATTTATATTTTGTGTCAAAAGAAAGATCAATGATGCGTATTTATTTGTTTGTTTTTTTTTCCACAGGGGTGATCCTATCGAAGCATTGGTTGTAGAACACCAGGAAAGGGCTCATTTGAAGGGAAATTAAAAGTTCTAGTGTCCTTTTTAAGTGGCTAAAAAAGATTGGGGGGCAACTAGCCCTCCTCCCACCCCCTTCTTACCCCCCAAAATAGGCCGGTCAAAATTTTGAGATAGAAATTTTATTTAGCATAGTTGAAAAGCCCGAAAAAGTATGCTTTGGATATAACATACACCCCCTCCCTCGCCCCAGAGGGATAGGTCTAAGTTATTAAGTTTGCTCATTATTTAAATATAGTATTTATTCTTGGGAAGTATGCAGATATTTTTTGGGGAAGGGGATTTCGTGCTTGGGATGAAATTCCATGGGTATGATTTTTCGTTTAGAGGGAAATTTCCGGGGGTGATCCCTCCAGGAAAAGTATCACAGTGGGGAGATTTGACAGAATTCCATGCGACATGCTTTTTATGTGTCGTATTTTGTCTTTACCTATTCACTTTTACGTTTGGAGATGTTCTGGGGGAATTGTCTTAGAAAAATTGTTTACGTGCTTGGATTTCCAGGAAGTAGTTTCCACAGAAGGGGGGAATGTCTGGAGTGATCTGAAAAATTATTAGAATTTAAAGTCTTTTTCAAATGAAAGTATACTAAGGAGGTTTTTTAGGCTGAATACTCTGCAAGGAATTTTGCGGAGGGGACGGGGGAGAACTTTCAGCGAGGATGGAATTATCCAGAATAAATCTTACTCAGGGGGGGGGGGGTATATTTTAAGCGGCAGGAACTTTCTAAGGAAGAGTTTTCCATGAGGGGAGGGAATTTTTCATGGAGGGTGAGCCAGATTTACCGGTATTATTTGAAAAACGATCAGAAATTAAATAAAAAAGCTTTTTCAACTGAAAGTAAGGAGCAACATTAAAACTCAAAACGAACAGAAATAATTCCGCTAAACCTTGCTCTTTACGCTAAATTTTGACTGTTTGTCCCAGTTTTTTTAAGAACGTCTCCTGAAACACAAGGGCCGTTTAATTAAAATTGGAATCTTTTTTAAAAGTGCCAAAAGCTTTAGCGTAAAGAGCAAGGTATTGAGGAGGAGGCAGTCCCATCGTATGTAATTTCTGTTAGTTTTGAGTTTTAATGTTGCTCCTTACTTTCTGTTATATTTAATTATTAAAGGAAATTTTCAAGATCTGACAAAAGGAATTAGAATTACGCATAGTTGCTAAGAGAAGCCTGGAAAGGAAGGAAAAAACAAGTTTAAATAAAAACAAGGAAAATTGCAGTATGCCTGATGAACATTGTCATTCACTAACATAATCTGCTTAGCGTAAATTTGTCTATAATTGGTCAACTAAAAACAATTCACCCATCGGAATTGATTTACATTCTTATTGACCTTTAGAAAGCCAATGTGAACCGAAAGAAAACCCGTTGTCCTGCATTATCCTCACTAATTTAACTAAAAAAACTGTCTTAAATTGAAAAAAAAGCAAAAAAAATAATGTGCCACACTGAAATTCCTAACTGTAATATACTGAATTCTGCGCATTTCGTAAAAAATAAATACAAAAAAAATACAAATATACTTCTACCTTTGGCAATTAGAACCAAAGATGTCCATAACAAGGGACATGTCTCTCTACAATCCGACAAATCTCACCTCTAACAAAAAGGCAACACTGGCTTCCTGTGCATTTAATGCGAAGCCGGGAAAAATTGAAAAAAGCCCAATTAACTCAGAAGTGCTAATCCTGACACGGGTCCTTGAACTTTCACATGAGTAGGTAAAAAGCATCCTTGTTTGCTTGATGTACATTTCTGGCAAGAGAGAAACTTGTAGATTGATTATGAAACATTAATATCATATAATAGAACTAAATTATTATGACATGTAAAATGTATATTATATAAACAATTCGTATAAAGTGAAACCATAATGATAAAGCTAATAAGTTGTTTTTATTTCCATAAGCTCTCAAAACTATGAAAATACGCAAATCTAAAAAACTGATGATCTTTTATGTATTTGTAAAAAAATTTACCCCCCCCCCCTGCTCTTCCATATACATTTTTTCTTTATCTGAAGCAATTTGAATGCATAATCAAATTTCTTATTATGCTCCAGCCAACATTACATCAAGGAGGCACACTTGTGCCTCTAAAGAGGCGACCCACCACAATGTTAAGCGATTTCCGGTTGCAGAGAGACAGCGGTGATCGCATTTTGTAGCCCAAGCTCCAACTAAGAAACGTGCAAAATTTCACCCGCCTCCGACTTTATCTTCATGGGTTAGGAGGTGCAGTTGGGGGGCTGCCGCCCCCCAAACCCCCGCTTCCGTATATGAAAGGGACTGTGCCCTCCTCAACGCCTCGCTCTTTACGCTAAAGTTTGACTTTCTCACAACTCTTTTTTTTAAATAATAAAAACTTTAGCGTATAGAGCGAGGCGTTGAGGAGGGCACAGCCCCTTTCATATACGGAAGTGGGGGTTTGGGTGGCGGCAGCTGTACCTCCTAATCCCTCTACGGTTTAAGGTTCGAACTTGTGACTCAGTCACTTTAACTCTTTATAAAACGTAGTTTTTTTCAAATAACGTTATTAAGAGTCTGTTCGACTCTACTTAACCTGTCAAGTTACCTTTTTAACTGACCACTGGACCCCCCCCCCCTTCTATTTGTAACCTCAGTAGAGGCATTACCTGTTTAGTATTAATTCTTAAGAGATCAGGGCTTTTCATTACTGTGGTAGATTTTAAGATTGGCAGAATTTGGCAGTTTTTCATTTGTTTTGTTAAGCTCGCAAGAACAACTGGAATTACTGCAATTCTCTTTGGCAAATGAAACAGCTGTTTTTTTGTTTTTATCTCATTTCAAACATGCTAAAAGTAGAACGAATTGAGACTAAACACCGAGCTGTAAAACAGCTGTATTTTTATTGTTATAAATTACTTCATCAAAACTCTACCATGGTTGTACTGGAATATCAGTCCCCATCCAATACCGAAGTTCTGTATCTCCTTACCAGAGATGAATAAAGTAAAGTTCATCTGTAATTTTTGGAGTTGCTGATAGATCCGTAATTGCGGAAGATCTCCTACCCTTATCAGAGGCAATGCTCTAGTGTTGTCCATAGCAAAGATCCATATGCCTCCTACGTTTTTTTTCACCCATCCTATGCGTAAAAATAAATGGTCGCAGAAATTTTGGAGGGGATTGTTAGATTCTAAATTAACAGTTCTAGAGCCATTTCAAGAGTCAAAATTCATTGGCCGGCAAGTATCCCCTCTCCCGTGTACTTTTTCGTTACCCGTACAAACACTCCCCCATAGTCCCTCCATGACATAGAATAAAATTTTTTAGATAGTCATGTTGTTCAAAATAGTCAAAAGGTCCAATAAATATGCCTCAGTGAATGGGCGCAGGTAGCATATTGTCTAGGGGGGGGGGGCAGTCCATAGTGTGGTGGAGGGCCTTTTATCAACTGTTTTCCAACCATCTGCTTTTTCAGCCATATCTGTTGTAAATTTGCCCCCCCCCCCCTGCCCCTCCCCCTCCCTATGCCCATGCCTCCGTGGATGACATGATTCCCACTGCCACTTTTGCGTGCGCCGTAAATTATGTAAATTCCCAATTGTTTACAGGTTGTTTTATAGTAAAAAACGGAGGGCTTGTTTGGTCTTGTGTCCGATTGGCTCAAGACTGTCAGGGGTCTTATCTTGGGCCAATTTTATTACATGTTTTGTTGGGGAAGGGGAGGGTGTTACAAGCCTAAAAGTGGTCTGAAAATTTTTTCTTCCTAATCAGTCTGAAACTTGCAGTCAAGGCCGTCATGGGCCAAGAAGAGCCCAATATATAAAATATTATTTTGGGGCATGAGCCTCTTAAAATGGTGTCAAAAAAGTGTTTGTTCTACCTTGTCGGAACTTATATCTTCAGGTCCTAATCTAAGTGACCCTGATAAAGGAGAAAAAATATAAGAGGATCAAAAATAAGCATCAAAATAGACATTATTTTTATAGAATCTTGAAATTGCTGGGCCAAGGGGAATCCTATTTAACCTAACAGCTTTAGTCTGGAGGAATGAGCCCCACACCCTACCCTGAAAAGGGAACCCCCAATTTATAAAACATATTCTACGATCCTCTTGAAACTTATATCTTTAACTCCTTGGGTCATGGGGATCCAATGCACAGGGACAAATTTTAATAGTAGGGACATGGTCCCTAAAATGTGGGACCCAAAAATGGTCAAAAAGATTCCTTTGGATTTGCTTGAAACTTTCAAGAATCGTTGCCTGGGCTAAGGACACAAAGCGTTTTATTGAGATGAAGAATGACATTTTAGAGGTCCAGAAATGGACCAAATATCTTGCTATCTCTTATTAGCTCGAAACTTATAGACCTAAGTCACCAGACCAAGGGAAACTTAATTTAAGAAAGAAAAATTGGGGATGCAGTCCCCCCCCAGAAATAGGGTCCAAAAATATTCAAGATACAGGACGTTTACACCCGTAAGTTCCTGGGCTTAGAGGACCCTCATGTACGAGAAAGTTAGGCCGGGGTATGAACCCGCAAAAACTGGGCCCAGAAAAGTTTTCATCGATTGGGTCGATATTTATATATTAAAATCCTTGGGTCTAACATCAGTGAATAACTGGAACCTAAGACTGAACAGAAATTAAAATGAATAATCACATAGAACATAATAAAAGCTATTATTTTTTATTTAAAATAAAATAAATAAAAGATATACTTTTAAATAATGTTACTTTTATTTAAAAAGAGGAGACTTTCTTAGCTTCATCAAACAGGCAAGGAAAGGTATCAGCAACTGAGAACCAGAATCTCGATAACTATTAACAATTAAAACTATTTTTCAGATACGTTTCTTCTGATAAATCAATGAGTTCTTCACTTACTTTTGTTGACATACTAGTTGGTAAGTCGTCTTGATATTATTGATTACAAATCCAACTCGATGAAACAAACTTTTTCATCTCATGCCTAAAATTATCGTCAAAATTATTTTTTATTTAGGTACTTTATTCAATTGAAATAATTGAATAGAAATTAAATCATTTAGGTGAGTTACTTTATTTGTTCTGGATAATTAATCTAATCATTTGATGGCGAGTAAGTGATATAGATAAATCTAATTAACAAATTTGTCTTTTTTGTTTACTAGGTTTAGATGACGATGACAGTGAAGCTGAAGAAATTGACCTTGAGCTTATTAATGATGATGACGATGAAATTGAGGATAAAGATAGTGGAGTCGACGGACTTAATGTAGAGAACTCCTATCTTGAAGAAAAAGAGCAGGCCTTGTACGGTCTTGGTGAAGTAGCATTAAATACCAAAAGTGCCTTTATACCATATATGGAGAAGAGCTTTGATGAGGTCTTCAGAATGGCTGATTATCCACATGAGGATATAAGGTTTTTTCTTTATTTTGTTGTTCTTTTCTTTGATTTTCACTTTTCTTATATATTTACTTTTTTTCTCTATTGGTTGTTAGTTGGTCAACTCTGACAGTCAAGTTGATGTAAGGTGTACCTAACAACTCTGGAGACTACGCGTTCAAACCCGGCTTTCTTATGGCCACCTCCCTCGAGGAGTGGCAACCCTTGAGGTAAATATAGCCAAGAAACTTACATAAAATTGTACTGTGTTGGCCTCAGCAGGTTTTTGGCTTCGTTGGCCTCACTCAGTTTGTAATGTAATGAGTGACTAGTAATATTAGTAGTAATATCGAATAGTTCGTGGTAACGAACTGTAAGTAAGGAGCGATGCGGCTCAATAGTAACCGAAATTCTAAAATACGGTATTTTGATATCATTAAGTATATGAGAAAAATCGGCTTATTATGGTGATTCCAAATATACAACATTCATTAAATGTTGTTTTACCCATCGAAGGCTAGGAGCCTGAGAAAATTTAACTGATTTTTGAAAAAAAGGAGAAAACACCCCCTAACAGTCAATGAATCTTACTGAAAAATACACCATGAGATACAGCGTATCAGAAAACCCTACTGTAGGGGTTTCAAGCTCCCATCTTAAAAAATGTGGAATTTTGTAATATTTGCCAAGATCACGGATGCGTGTTTTTTTTTTTTTTTTTTTTTTTTTTTTTTTTTTTTTTTTTTTTTTTTTATAGGGATAATGATTGCTTTAAACGATTTTTTGCCTCTTATTTCAAGCAAATTAGTGGTCCTGTGTCAATTCTAAATTCTTGGCTAACCTTCTTAAGACCATAGGCGGGCGTGCCTTGTTTGTCTCTCATTCCAGGCAATCTAACGGCCCTATGTCAATTTTAAATTCTTGGCTAACCTTCTTAAGACCATTGGCGGGCGTGCCTTGTTTGCCTCTTATTCCAGGCAATCTAATGGCCTTATGTCAATTCTAAATTCTTGGCTAACTTTCTTAAGATCATTGGCGGGCGTGCCTTGTTTGCCTCTCATTCCAGGCAATGTAACGGCCCTATGTCAATTTTAAATTCTTGGTCAACCTGTCTGAGACTCTAGGTAGGCTGGCGTGCCTTTCCAACAACTAAAAACCAAGTATTTGTCCAATAAGAGAGTCATACTTACTCCCGCCATTTAGCCGTGCCATTTAAACATTTGCCTCTAAATTACTTGGACTATCCGTCTTGGCTTTTTCTGTCTACAATTAGCTATGTCTTGATGCCTACTGCAAAATATTTGTTTTTCAATTCAAAATCAACGGATCAATGTATATGCATATATTTTTCAGGTGGTGGTGGGGGGGGGGTATTTTTTGCGGGGGGATTCCACGGGGACAATATTCCATGGGGAGTGAAGTTTTCGGGGGGTAAACTTTTCAAGGGAAATTCTGCACTGGGAGATTTTGCCAGAATTTCTATACGAAATTCTTTTTATTTATGTTTCTTGTTCTTTGCCGACTCAATTTTACATGCCGAGATGTCAATGGTAATTGTTATTTATAATGGTAATTGTCCGGGGTAAATTTTCACCGGGAGTGAATTGTCTAGAGGATCTCTCAGTAGAGGTAGGGGGCTGGATTTCCCAGCATTATTAAAAAAAGGTCAAAAATTAGATAAAAAAAACAAGTTTTTTCAACTGAAAATAAAGAGCAACATTAAAACTTAGAACGAACAGAAATTAACGTGTATATAAGGGGGTTTGCCCATTCCTCAGTACCTCACTCTTTACGTTAAATTTGACTTTTTGTCCCATCTTGACTGTTCAAACGTTTTTCTTTAGTGCTGGTTGATTTTCCCGTTTTATTCCATACGACACCCCCCCCCCCCCCAAAAAAAATGTGTACGAACATGCTTGATACAGCAATTCAGTCATTCATAGAGACAAGTAAGCTAGTACCTCTTACCTACGCAGGATAGCAGCAGTATCGGCTTTAGCCAATTTGATTGTCTGTTTGGCAAAAAGTGAGCCAGCCATTCCTGATGAACTTCAGAAGAGGCTGATGCAAGTTATTCCGAAATTGGCTGAAATTATCCAGACGGATGACGATACGGAGGTTGTTAGCGCTGCTCTTCAATCCTTTTTAGAAATACTTACCGATGTTGGCAGTGCTGCCTTACAGGTGAGTTGAGACCAGGGTTGCCATCCGTGTTGATTTCATACTACGGATTTTTTTTTTATCTCTCATTTGTTATTTTTTAGTGTATGTTGTTTGTTCAAAATTACCCCAAAAAAAGAGACTTTGTAGGTGTTCAGGTAGACATTTTCAGAACATTTTGAATACTTCAGGGTGCTTTTTATTACCAGGGGTAAAAAAAAATAAAAGGTTTTCAAGGAAATCTATAGTAAAATTCTGTGCGAATTTCTTTTCGGAGAAGGAAAAAGGGTTAAAAGCAAAAGTAATTTTGGTAGGGTTTTCGGGCGAAACAAAAGCTATTTTTTTTAATTGTATGTATTAATTTAAAGTTTTTTTTTGAAATTGCGAAATTAATGAAGGAAAAACACTTGTCTCCTTTGCTCTTTAGATTATTGGCATGTCAAGAAGACCAGCAATATATTTTTTACTGGTCAATTAAAAGGAATATTTATAAAGTTTCTTTATTAATAATAAACATTTGTTTATTAATAATAAACATTTGTTAATAATAATGTTTATTAATAATAAACATTATAATACATTTATAATTTTTTAATACATTTTATATAATACATTTAATACATTTAAAATACATTTAAAATACATTTTATATAATACATTTTATAATAAACATTTTATAATAAAGAACATAATAAAAAATGTTTATTAATAATAAACATTAATTCAGACAAATTCCAGTGGAGAGGAATGATTTTCAGGAATATCAGAAAAAAAAGAATGTCCTTAACAACAACAGGAGTATATTTGTGGAATCGAATGATTTTGTTTTCTTTTTAAATAACAGAGACAATGGGAGGGGGCCAAAACGTTTAATTTAGGAATGCTTATTTACACTAAAAGCCGGACAGTCACGAGTCAAAAAATAATTTTTGATATATTTCAATGAAAGAAATATTATTTCTGCTTAATCATATTATTTTTTTTTTTTTGGACTGGAGACACTGTCCCATCATAACTTGTTATAATACCAAAGACAATAAAATGAAACCTGGATGTTTGCATCGGTAAAGTGGAAACTTACTTGATCTTGAATTTCTAAAATAAATAAGAAAATACCGCAAATAATTGCGAATGCGACAGCTTATCACTGCAGCTGCAACTACTTGCGATTGCATATACAAATAAAACTCGACTGCTTTTGCTGCTACTTGTGATTGTTACTATTTACAACTGCGATTACGGTAATTGCAAATGCGACAATTCGTGACTGCAACTTCTACTACTTATGACTCTGACTTCGTCTAGTAGTACTGCTGTTGCTACTATAATTGTGACTGCGACTGCCAATATTCCTGCTATTGGCAGCAATTACAGCTAGAACTATTAAACTAAATAAAAGATTCTAACTGCATCTTGCTCGTCAAAATGGAATAGTGCATCCAAGGTGTCACAAGAGTTTATCTGCAATATCTTATGAAGGGCTAAGGTTATTAAGTTGAAAAATTCAGGGAATATTATGGGAGATTTTTCACTAATTAAAAAGACGCTAGGTGCATCCAATTTGTCAAAAGGGCGTATCTGGGTGTATCTATATTGATATCAGGAATGGATACAAGATGAAAATTTCAGGAAATTTTGGTTTGGTTGTTGAATTTAATCAAAAGACATAATATACATTTTGGTTGTCAGAATGTTATCTCTGCAATATTTCTGGAACAGGTAAGGGTACTAAGTTAAAACTTTCAGAAAATGTTGAGGGGTATGTTGAACTTAATCAAAACACAACTATGTGCATCCTGGTTGTCAAAATTTCTGAGGATTTTAAACTACGTTGAAAGATCCCAAGTAAGTCCAGCTTGTTAAAATGGTGTGTGTAATATCTCAGGAACAAATACGGTACTAAGGTGAAACTTTCAAAATTGAGAATTCAACGTTAAAAAAAAACCTAAATAGGTAGTAGTGGTCCCAAATTAAAAAAAGGAAGGGAACATAGGTTAACAATTAGAACAAAATTCGAACACGTAATAAGCGTAAATAAGCTGAAAATATATGGTAGCAAACAGGTTAAGAACGATGCGCATTTCCTCAAAGTGTAGTTTTAAAATCTTCGGACCAAAAGTATTGTCGAATTTAACTAATTAATTTTGCATATTTATTTTTTTATTGGCAACACTTACGAGAATATGGTTCTGTCCTAAAAATTTCATAAATCTAAAAAAAAAATCTGGGAAATTTGTGTGGTGGGTTCAGAGGATGGAACAAGTTTTAATTTTAATGTCCTTGGTGTTTTAAGGGAAAAAAGGGGGGACTAAAATTTATTATGAAGGAATATTGATTTGATGTAAGTGACTCAAAAAATAACTTGCAAATAACCTTTCAAGGGGAATAACCGATGGCTCTTTGACTAACGTAATTTAATTTAGAGTTTGTGAACTGAAGAATTTGAGCGAGAAGTAAAACCCGAAGTCGAGAAGAAATGCGAAAAAAGTGTTTTAATATCCTTTTTTTTTTAATTAAGAGTGCTTTACGGTGGATGTGCGAGCAGTTTTTTACCTCTTGAGGTAACAGAAAAAATTTGAATAGTAATACCTCAAAAATGAGAGCTGTTGATACAAAAGTAAGAGCAGATGTTTAAAGCTCGAAAAAAATTAAATTAGATGAAATAAAAGATTAAAAGAAAATTAAACATCACCTTGAATAAGAACGGGGTGTCCAACACCTAGCCTCAATTCTCAGTGCTCAAGCATCTTTTCTGCTTCACTAAAAACGATAAAATACCAGCTAATTTGTTTTTTAGTTTTTACACGTGAATTGTCTGATTTTAAAAACAGGAAAAAATCATTTTACAAAGTATGATTCATTCAAAGGAGATGTTAGTTTGCTCTAAATTAATTGCAAGCATAATTATTTGAGGTTTTACCTTAACGATTACGGTTCATAAGCACATCATCCATTCTCCCTTTTTTCTCTTTTTTGTTAAAAAAAATTCCTTCTAAAGAAATTTCTTTAAAGAAAAAATCTTTCATCTTTAACTTTTTTTCTTTAATTTATGCTGTATTTGTTATATATTGCACTGAAAGGCTATTAAGGGTTCGTCCCATCCCTTAATTATTTCTACTATAGTCTACAACAAATCTATCAACCTTTGAAATTGCAGGCAGTTGGCTCCACCTTTTTTCCCGGTTTGCTTTCAACCCACTTACCTCTTTAAAGCCCTACTTTGCACATGTAGTTATTGACGATTGGAAACCGTTGGTAACAGATCATAAGTTTGAAAATGGAATATACTTGAATTCCAATTTTTAAAGTAGTTTTCCTCTTATTGAAAAAAAAAGGTTTATGAGAACAAATCAACTTGCGTTTATTTATATTACATCCCTCTAATTCTGGCCAGTTTACATTTTGGTATCCTGCGATAGAAAACGGACATGTTTCCAACGTGCAAAACTATTTTTATGTTTGAAATTCTTCCGTGCTCTCTTTACATCCTTATTTAGGGTATGGATGTTCCTGGAATGGAAATCTTCCCAGCCCGTGGACTGGTCGTGGACTTTCAGCCTTCTTTGCTTGCAGGCTTAAGATACCTTGTTTTATTGATCAGGAGCCCAATTTTAGCCTAAGTTTTAGCCATCTTACAAGATATAGACTTTAGTGTTAAAATACAACAAAATCTCGCTTTACTATTTGCGGATAAATACAGCGCAGCGTGGATTTTAAAATAAGATCCATCAGAATTTTTGATCCTTGGATCAACAAATCCAAGGATCCAAGGACTTTGAAACACAAGGATTTTTTTTTAGATCTATCTCAAAATGATGCGTTTCAAGATTGGATTTTTTTTATCCTTAGTTGTAATTTTATACAAATTTTGAACCGTGTTATGGATAGGCAATAAAGCGTTTTTAAAAAAGTTGCAGAGTAATTATTGACAATTATTGACAGATATATTGACAATTATGACAATACTGCAAGATCAAAAATTGTAAGGCGCAACCCTTAAGGCGCAGACAATATTTAAAAAAAAAACACCAGTGTTTCAAAAAACAGCGTTTTTGAAAACATTGCAGAGTAATTATTGACAATTATATTGACAAATATGACAATACTGCAAGATCAAAAATTGTAAGGCGCAAACCCTTAAGACCCTGACAATATTAAAAAAAAACACCAGTGTTTCAAAAAACAGTGTTTTTGAAAACATTGCAGAGTAATTATTGACAATTATATTGACAAATATGACAATGCTGCAAGATCAAAAATTGTAAGGCGCAACCCTTAAGGCGCAGACAATATTAAAAAAAACACCAGTGTTTCAAAAAACAGCGTTTTTGAAAACATTGCAGAGTAATTATTGACAATTATTCTGACCATTATATTGACGAATATGACAATACTGCATGATCAAAAATTGAAAGACGCAACCCTTAAGACCATGACAATATTTAAAAAAACACCAGTGTTTCAAAAAAAAGTGTTTTTGAAAACATTGCAGAGTAATTATTGACAATTATATTGACAAATATGACAATACTGCAAGATCAAAAATTGTAAGGCGCAACCCTTAAGACCCTGACAATATTAAAAAAAAAAAACACCAGTGTTTCAAAAAACAGCGTTTTTGAAAACTTTGCAGAGTAATTATTGACAATTATTATGACAATTATATTGACAAATATGACAATACTGCAAGTTCAAAAATTGTAAGGTGCAACCCTTAAGACGCAGACAATATTTTAGTAAGTAAAATGTTTTTGATTGTACTTTATTCGCATTATGAATTTGTTCTTTACTTTCAGGCTCCAGGCCACAAAGAGGCCACTATCAATTGCATAGAGAGTGTTATGAAGAAAAAAACCGTTTGTCAGAGTGAGAGTAAGTGTGAAGATATGGAAGATGAGGATGCCGAAGAGGATGACGAACACGACTCAGAATTTGCTGAGGCTCTAATAGAGAATGCCGGTGACTTGATGCCAGCTTTGGCTGCTGCAATGGATCAATATGAATTCTCTCCTTACTTTAAGCAGCTGCTGCCTCTTTTTTTAAATTTAACAAAAAAAAGCTGCACTGTGGCTGAACGAGCTTTTAGGTATGTAGCTTTTAATCACTTTGAATTGCTCTCTAATTTTATTTAGAAAAATCAAATTTTCAGATCAAATTAATTTATTTAACATAAAAAATTCAAAAAAATTTACAACGGCCATTTACAAAAACCCGAAGGTTTGTTTACGATGCCTGCAAGGCCATTAATATACAGCTTTACAACTATTACATAAAAAGAAAATAAATAAAATAAAGAGAAATAACATACAACTTTCTAATCTTTCTCAATTATCATCCAAAAGGTAACGCTTCAATCTACTCTTGAGCTGGCTTACATTTTCAGCCTGCTTATTACTATCTGGGAGGGAATTCCACACCTCCGGTCCCGCCAAAACGAGGCAGGAACTTACCACGTTAAGTACTCCAGAGCTCAGATGCAAGGTCATATGCATTTCTAGTCTCATCACAATGATAAGATGAATTAGCTCTAAAAATTTCCCAAAATACCTCCGGTGAACACTTATTCACACATTGATATATAAAAATTGCTAACTGGTAATTCCTTAACCGATAAATATTTAAAATTTTCAAACTTGTAAAGCAATTCAACGTGCTATTTTCGAACTGAATATAATTACCTAAAATACGAACTATTTTATTATTTAAAATTTGGACCTTTCTAAAACTTGAAATAAAACTACTAGTCCATAGCATGCAACCATACGATAAAACAAAAAAAAAACATAAGATTTGACGGTAGTTGATTTTTCAATTTTCTTATCACACCCAAACTTCTCGAAATCTTAACTGCCACAAGATCACAATGCGATTTCCACCTTAAATTTAAAAAAAAGGTAAAGAATACAGCATTGGACTTTACAGTCCCTACCGGCGGTGCTGATCTCCGTTTCATGGTCCTTCAGCCAGGAAGTGCAAAGGGGGGTTGGGGCCGACCATCCTGTGCGTATGCACACCCTTCCTGTTTACCTTCCCCGGATTTTCCTACAAAATTTCATGAAATTAGTTTTTGAAATATTCACTGCCAAATAATTAGAACTTGTAAAACTATTCAATTCAGCGAGGGCCTTATTTGTTTTTTCAATTAACTGGTTCAGACACAAAGCTGTAAACTGCTGTATTTCTATTATAAAAGCACGAAGGACATCAAAATGAAGATATATCCCCCCCTCCCCACCACCTCCATATTAGGTCCACTCATTCCTGAAAACCGGTACTTTCCATGATTTTATTTTAGTTGTTATATAATTACTAACATCTTTCTCTTTGCGCAAATTCTCTCTTTTCCTGTTTACCCAAAACGCAAAACGGAACAACTGTACCGGCCAAATATATTCAGCGACCTTTCAACGATCAATCGGTTTGTACAATTAAAAAAGTATAGGCTAGTGGGAATGTGTCAAAATTGAGTAAGAAAAGGGATCTTTTTTGAACCAGAAGAAAAAAAGATCCCGTTGCCATGTCAATAGTCAACTAAAAGGATCAATGCAAGAAAATAGGATAGCCTTTTTGGTCTATTTAAAAATAGTCTTATGTAGGCAAGTCAATTAATTAATACTTTAAAGTATTTAACCTTGAAGAATTTTAATAATAAAAATACTATAATATAATAGCTTATATTATATTATAGTATTTATATTATATTATAGTATTATATTATATTATAGTATTATATTATATTATAGCTTATAAATATAAGAATTTTAATAAAAAAATAAAAATAGCTTAGATTTTTAGCTGTTCAATAAATTATTTTCCTGTTCCTATTATTTTTTTCCTGTTCCTCAATAATTATTTTCCTGTTCCTCAATAATTATTTTCCAGTTCCTATTTGAAACCGGGTGTTAGGGTTATATTCTTGCAATTTTAATCGTTTAATTAGGTATTGTTAGTCTACAATACCTAATTAAACGATTAAAATTGTAACCCTTCACATTTGCTTGTTCCCCCCCCCCGGATACGGACTTGTGCCTAGTATCTCCCACCACTCTGCTAGAAACGCTGGTGTAGAAACAGAAAAACACGACCTGCTACAACGATCCATACTCGACCTTTACCGCCTGAGCCCACCACCTCCAAGTCTAACTTCAACTCTACCACAAACAGCAAACGCTCCTTCATACCTACCAAGTGATAATGAACATCAGTCCTGGATGACGTATTACAAGAAAGTCCCTCCGCCGGCACAGACAAGTAACTACCACGCGACAAGGACCCAAACCTTGATCCTGTAAAAAGGAAATCAAGATTAAAACGAAATCCAGAATTTCCCTCTATATTGCTGTCGAACGTCCGGTCAATAACAAACAAAATCGAGGAACTGGACATCTTAATGCGAGGTAAACAGATCGATGTGGCCTGTCTTACCGAAACTTGGCTTACAAATAGCAGTATACTCAGCCTCGATGGCTACAATGCATACTTATTACCTCGGAAGTTAGCAGACGAAAAAAAGAAGAAATCAGCCACGGTGGAGGAGTTGGTCTTATCTGCCGAAACGATACGCCCAGCCGAATACTCGATCCTCCAATACCCAAATCCCCAGAACTCGAAGTGCTATGGGTCTGGGTAAGACCACGCTTCCAACCAAGCGGAGTGTCATCCCTAATCTTTGGAGTCGTCTACTACCCACCCAAACTCCCATTCCGGAAGACTCTACTCAACTACCTACAATACTCCGTCGACCGTTTCCGGAGTAAATTTCCCTTTGCCGGTATTGTGATAAGCGGAGACTTCAATGATATTAAGCCTTCCTGGATAGAGTCCAGCCTATCACTGAAACAAGTGGTGAAGTCTCCAACCCGCGGCAGTAACCTACTTGACATGGTCTTCACTAACCTCGAACAATACTACAACGAGCCAGAAATCACAGCAAGCATTGGCTTAAGTGATCACCTAACAGTGACCTGGAGACCGACGCATTCGTCACAGCGAAAGGTAATTAAACAAACAGTAACCTATCGACCGATCAGGGATGAACAAATCCCCGCCTTCAAGGGAAAGCTAATATTGCAGAACTGGACCCATATTTACAGACTACCGTCTACTGACGACATGACAAAGAGCTTCTGCGACAAACTTCAGGAAATGTACGAAGAGCATTTTCCAGAAAAGAAATGGGTAGTAGGAAACTAAACGAAACCCTGGATCACGCAAGATATAAAAGAGCTTATCCTAAGGCGGGATAATTTGTACACCTCGAACACAGCAGAGTCCAATAAGTTGTGAAACATAGTGGTGAGAATGATAAAGTATGCAAGGAAGCAGCACTGCCGCTTTACTGTACAGAAGCTTCTATCTTCTGATTCTAAAAAGTTTCATATCGCGGTTCAGAACATTCTTGGCCGAAAGCAGAAAAACGTTGAAATAAGAAACGAAAAAGGGGAGAAACTTACCGCTAACGCGATTAACGACCACTTTGCTACAATCTGTACAAAGTACCCTGGTCTTACATCACTTCCAGACCGCTTTCTTAAAACTGGACGCATCCAAGGCCTCATTTCCTGGAGAACTGCCGATCAAACTGATCAAAGCATGCAATAACGAGCTTGCGGTACCGTTTACTGTCATAGTAAACCAATGCCTGAGTGAGGGAACCTTCCCGACACGATTCAAAACTGCGGTGGTCATTGCTATACCGAAAAAATCATCCGTCGAATCTGCAAATGACTCAAGACCCATTTCAAAGACATCGATTTTCTCAAAAGTCCTGGAAGGAATTGTCTTCAAATGGCTTTTCGAAGATATTAGTGAAAATCTTGATCCTCGGCAGTACGGCTTTCTTCCAGGTCATAGTACTGTGCATTACCTGATCCGCCTCATCAGAGACATCCTGGAGTATCTGGAGATTGACGTTGCTTATATTGACTGCATCATCGCGGACTTCATGAAAGCGTTCGACTTACTCGACCACTCAGTTGTTATCGACGAGGCAACTTACCTTGGAGCAAGACAAATTGTCTTGCGAATGGTTGGCAGTTTCCTGACGAACCGCAAACAGAAAGTACAACTTCCCAATGGCGAAACGTCAAACATCAGGGAGCTGACCTGCGGTGCAGCACAAGGGTCGAAGTTAGGCCCTTTAGCCCTCCTTATTGTGATAAACAAACTTTTGCGCGAAATTATGGAACGCTAAAGATTCGCTGACGATCTCTCCACCCTCCTCCTCAAACTTCTCTCACAGAGCATACAGCCAGACCCAATCCTAACAGTAATGCGAAAAATCGAGGATGAAGCAAACCAAGTGAAACTTACACTCAGCCAGGAAAAAACAGTCCTATTTGGGGTTAATTTCCTTAAACGGCCAGTTCCAGACCCGCCATGCGGTGGGCCGAAGGCTGTAAAAACGGTGAAGATCCTGGGTGTCCACCTGGATGCTGATCTGAAATGGAATACCCACGTATCGTCAATCGTCTCGAAGACAACCTTCCTCCTATGATTTTGTGCCTACTTTCACCGCTTTGGGATGAAAACTGAGATCATGGTTGTATGCCACAAATGCTACATTAGACCGCTCACTGAATATTCCTTCCCAGTGTGGCACAGCGCACTGACCATAGATCAAAGCGACAAAATCGAAGGATTGCAGAAAAGGGCCTGCAAAATAATACTGGGGAGTAGTTACGTTGACTATGAGATGAGCCTCAAAGTTCTGAAGTTGGAGTCCCTCAAAAACAGAAGGTACACACTGGTCATGGACTTTGGTCGAAAAATCCTCGACTCTGAGACACACTGTGGTCTACTACCGGATTTTTAGGCGCGCAAAACTTAGCGTTCTACGAGACTCCGAGAAATAACGAAAAACGCAGCAAAGCTGGATCGACCGCCGATCCACTCATCCGAGCGGTACCTGAAGTCATTTGGTCTATACTTTGTAAAACGCTACAATGGTGACCCAGAAAAAATTGTAAATAAATCAAGTTTGAATAATTTAATTTTGTAAGTGTTTTTAAATTGTTTGACTTCCGCTGTTATTTTTGTTGTTAACAAGAATATTTAGGGAAAAATAAAGTGAATTTTGAATTTTTTTTTGAATGTTGCGAGTACTTTACTAATTTCGCTCGAACTGCGCTTACTTGTGCTTGTTCATGTCCATTAATCCGTATTATAATCCGTTCCATTGCTTCTTTGCGTTACTGTCATATGTTACTAGTTGTAATCTGTCATCTCCAAAAGGGCAAATGTTAGTCTCCAAAACGGCTGTGAGCTTAGATCATGTACCTCAAAATGTAAGGGTCAATTAAGGAAGCAGAATTACGCCACTCATAGGCCTACCAGATCGAAATCAACTAGCCTATTTAACTTGCCAGGATTTTCCAAAAACTATACATGCCTATTCTTTGCCTGACTGATTTTGGCTTAAAATTTTAACAATTTGTTGTTTTTTTTTGTGTTTTTTTTTTGCCAGTTCCTTTGTAACCCTGCCAATTAATGGCAGTGTCTATCTTTTGCTACAGTAATTCGAGAAATTTACACTTTCTAGGGCTACATGATGAATTTTTTTCGCTCATTTTCTGCGCATTTTTCACACACGTTCTTTGTTTTCAAACTTGGCTCTCTCGGTTTTCCTAATGTTTTTTAAGATATTCCTTAAGTTTCCTATTAACCAATTTAAAGAATTTTACTTCATTTTGTGTTCTTGGTGCTTCAAGATTAGAAAGTAATTTTCTATTAATGGAAAATTGTAATAGTTGAATCTTCGGCAATATAATGTCACAGCACTGGGATTGAGAACTACTAGTGCCACAATCACTCTAGCGTCTGGTGACTTCATTAAGAAGGTAGGAAAATTCAAAAAAACATTGAACATTTAATATGATTGATCCTGCAACGCTATAGGATTAATTCTGAAATTTATATTTAAGTGACATAACTAAACATTTTTTTTTTTTTTTTTTCAAGAACTATTTTAAGGCAAAATCAGTTGGACACAATATAGACATATGTAAGCTTCGGAAAATTTTGGCAAGTTAAGTAGACTAGTTGATTTTAAACTGGTAAGCCTACTAGTGTCATATATCCGCTTTCTAAACTGACCTTGCATTTTGAAATAGACTAACACTAGCTGATGTCAGTGATTTTTCACGAAAAAAAAATCTGTATTTTTACATTTTTTTTTGTAAATAAATTTCTAACTTTTAGCAAACCAGTTTTTTAACTAGTTTCAATGCTTCCTACTTTTATTTGGAAACTTGGTTTTTTATTGTTAATACTAGAAAGCTATCTTTCAATTTGTTAATTGTGACAAAAAGATGGAAAAATGTTACTATTGAAGTTCACTGCAAGTTAGAAAATTTGAGCATAAAAATCATTTTTTGAAGACTGAGGCAGTCTCACTTTACTATATGGTGAAAAGATTTCGTAAGAACTTCCTGCAGCACTTACAGGAATCCTAAAAGTGAAAGAACTCCCAGCCTTATGCCAAAAACTAATTATTCACGTAAACTCTCTATATTGTCCAAATTTTAACAGCCAATAGTTTTTCATTTGTAGCCTACGCCCTTTAGGGTAGAGTTATTTAAGGACAGAGTAGAGTTCTTTCTACCCTGTACAGATGGAAATGTGTTTCTTGACCTTCATGTTTTAGTATGTATATAAGCGTTGTTTTTATTTTCATCTTTATTTGACTCTGAAGGCAAATCTTTTTGTTCTTTTTCTAAGTCCGAAGGAAATGTGTCTGCCACTGTTCACCCTCTAAATATTTCTTTTAAAAAAACCTGTTCATTTATGCTGTATGTTGGGGCGAAATGGGCTTTCAACGTGTTTTTTTTTTCTTACATGAAAATCAGATTTGTGTTTTTTTTTCTTGCAAGAAATCTAATTTTCGAGAATTTGGTTTAGCTCCCGACCCGAGCAACTTCAGAATAGGCAATGTAACTCACTATGTGTGTACGTAAATATAATAATTTAATTAGCCTCCCCTCGTACAAAATAAAGAAAGCAAAATAATGTATAAGAAAAAAGAGTAAAGGACAATGAATTAAATAGTTGTTGCATTCTCTCGTTCGTGTATCAAAAGAAGCCCCAAAGAAAGAAGAAGATATTTATTTCTCGTGGACTTTGTCTAACGGTCTCACGTGAGGGCTGTTTTACCTGCATTTCTAAGACCAAATTACGAGTTGGGGAAATATTTATAGTTTTATAGGATAAACAGTCTTTCTATCGAAAGTTTTATGACCCACTTACCTTGTTTTCATCTCTTTAAGCAATTTCTGCTTCTTAAAAAAAAACGTCTCAATAAGGTCACTCGTGTGCAGGATAGTACATGCCGCTGGTCTTTACTAAGTTAACTCCAACAATGCGCACCTATCCTGCTTTATATTCAAATTCATTCATATGTATTGTGATTGTTTCTAATTTCTTTATGCTCCTGTCATATATTATCAGTTGTTACCAGTTATCTCCAAAATAGATACAGTTGCAAACAGAACCAATCAATAGCTGAAAGATAATGGCTTCAATCTGCAATTTGAAGTAACTGGGGCCAATCAAATTTGCGATAAAACTAACCCAGGCTTTCCTCTAAGAACCAGGGGTCCTCCCCCCCCCCGCACACGCAACAAATACTAGGCACAAGTCCGGATACGGATTTGTGCCTAGTATTTATTGTGTGTACTTTACTAATTTCATTCAAACTGCACTTACTTGTGCTACTTCGTGTTTATTAATGTGTATTATATTGTTCCATGGCTTCTTTGCGTTACTGTCGTATGTTACTAGTTGTAATCTGTCATCTCCAAAAGGGCTATGTTAATCTTCAAAAGGGCTGTGAGTTTAGATCATGTTCAGCTCCAAAAGGGCTATAAGTGTACAAACAAGTACGGAGCTGAAGAGTTGAAATGCCTTTTCTTGCTATCTTGCTTTAAAATTAGAAATACACTAGAAATACAAAAACAGAAGAAGAGTAAAATAGATTTTTATTTTGTCCTCCTTTCTCCAAGACTGGTATGAAGTATACCTGGTATGAAAGTATACTGGTATGAAGTAGACTGGTATGAAATAACGAAATGGCCCCTCCCCCTATATTTTCATGGCTTACCAGCAGATTGAGATCTATTAGTCCAAATATTCTTTTTATATCATTTTCAAAAACACCCTTCCATCTAAGATTACAATTACTGTTAATTAAAATCTAAAATTACCATTACTGTTAATTAAAATATTAAATTACAATTACAGTTGCTATAGAATGTATAAATTGAAAAATATCATACAAAGTTTAAATACTGTATTAGAACACGAAGAAAATTAGAATAAAACAAATAATTTTAACGGATAGTCTAAAAGTTTTTTCTTCTAATAGTTTTATTTTGGTGACAAGCACAACTAACCACAGTCAATTGTATAATCCCATTAATTTTTCTGACAGTTTGATTTTGTTAATACTATTATGAGTACGGTCAAACCGCGTTCCTCAAACTTCTCACTGATCGAACTAGTGGGCTGTCAAACATAAACAAAATGCCTCTCTTTTCAAAACAAATTTGTTTCCCGAACACTGGTTATGCGAGGCTAAGAAGTGGCCAAATATAAACATAATCGAATCGGCTGCCACGTTGGAAATATCGTACATACACTCTTATCTGTCTCTTTGTGTAGTTTAATAGTTCAGTGTGTCTTAATGTACAAGATGCGGGCCTTAAGTATTTAACAGGGCAATATGATAATTTATCCTCCCAAAGCTAATGACCTTTTAGTGAAGCTGAGGGATTTAATTTATTGAGCTCGGTGAAATTTCGAGTTCTAGGCGTTTACCCCCGTCGATTACCCCCCACCCATCGGAAAAAAACTTAGAAAATAACCCCCCCACCACCGTGGAAAATAAGGCTTTCCAAATTTGAGAATTTTATTTGAGTTTTTTTTTTTTTTTTTTTTCCGTAGGGGGAAGGAATTTTGATACTTGTGTATTATTCGCCACTCACTCAAGTTTACGCTGGGTAAAATTCGAGAACACACCAGTTTTTTCGTTAGTTTCTTCTTAGAAATAAATTTCTTCTTAGAAAGAAATAATTTTTAGTTAGTTAGTTAGTTAGTTAACAAAATTTCCAGATACCTCGCTATTCTTCTCTAATTTTTTAGTGGCCATATACCTAGAAGGAATTGTTTTCTGACTTCAAACTGTCCAAATACTTTACCACCTCCCCCCCCCCTTATGTGCAAATATATAGCCCAAATTATATATTTCCAATTAAATCTGTCACTTGTCCTTGTCTTGTCTCGCGCTAAGCTGAAAATAAAAACTAACGAAGAAACCGGTTTGTTCTCGATTTTACACAGCGTAAACTTGAGTGACTGGTGCATAATACACAAGTACCAAAATTTCTTCCCCCTACGGAAAAAAACTCAATTAAAATTCTCAAATTTGGAAAGCCTTATTTTCCACGGGGGGGGGTACTTTCCGTGGGGTATATTTTCAGCGGGGGTATTTTCCGTGGGGGTAATTACCGGGGGGGGGGGGGGGTTAAACGCCGGCCACCCCGAAGGGACTACCTAAGAAAAATTAAAGGGAATGCTATTATTTTGATCAAAATTTGGTCAAAACTTTTGTTCACAAATTAAAGTTGTTCTTTTATTTCCCCCTCCTCCCCCCCAAAAAAAGAAGAAAAATATGTATAGTCTATGTTCCTGGCCAATGAGTCAAATAATTCACTTCGTGCTATGTCCTGTGTCATTATTGCTAGACACTGAAATAAAAAATTGGGTATTTGAATGATGAATTACGTTTAAATTGACGCATGTCTGTTCAGACGTTTACTTCATCCTGAACTAGTGGACTTTCGCTAGAACAAAGCAAAAAGACGATAAGTGTTAAACAATTGAAATCTAATAATTAATTTCTTATTTCTTATATTTTATTTTCCACCTTATAATTTTTTTTGTGGATATAAAGGCCTTGATAATAACATTCATTAAATTTAAAATGAATTCGCTGTTCAAATTTTTCGCTTTTTTCAGTGGAGAGGGGGGGGGGCCCTTCGTGGCTCCAGAGAAACTACCTCCCATAGCCCTCCTCCCTACACACACACATTTTCACATCTATGCAGTTAAGAATATAAACATAGCTTAAGTATTGCAAGGATCAAGAATAATAATATCTTATATACACATTATCTTCATGAATACTCAGAAATCTCGACCATCCCTAAAGTTGTATGACCATCTACCTTAGTTCTGCCTCAAGATTGATGAATAGATGAAAGACTACCTATCAACAAGTGAAAATGACATCATTTTATACATTCCTTAAAAAGGCTTATGCCACCTGTGCCTCTCACTCAGACTATATGTCTTGGCGTTTCCTCCAGTTAGCCATGGATTGATGGCAACTTGATTTTAATTCAACTAGAAGGCCGTCTGTACATAAACTGCTTTTATTGTGAATGAAAGGCACATAACAAAAGGTACAATGGTTTTGTGCCCGTGCCCCTTAACCCGTCTAGTAAAACCATAACGAAATTGCATCAAAACAAATTTTTGATGCTTTATTTTGTAAAAGCTTTTCAAAAAGAAGCTTGAAAACGCATCAAAACTTCGTTAAAACACATTTTTATACTTTTTGACGGGTCAGACAAAAATTTCAAGGGAGGGGGGTTAAACCAGGTACCCTCCCTGGATGCGGCCTTGTTCCCTGTGGTAGCTCCTCAAACTGACATGGGAACAAAAATCGAAAAATCATTGGAGATGCTTTCCAACAGCATTTTGTAATTACTTTGGCCTATTTACTCTTTTTTTTCCCCATATATTTAACAAGCACAAATGACTCTTCCATCTGGGGGGGGGGGGGTCCACAAAATTACACTGGTAATTTGGTAAGTTTTCCCTCTTGGTAAGTTCTCCCTCTGTTATGAATAGAATGTTGTTGTTTTTTTCAGTATTGGGGCACTAGCAGAAACCATTCATGCTATTCCATGCGTCCTCTCAATATACCTCGATACTTTATTTGCCACTTTCGTGGGAGGACTTAGGGACGAAGAAGGTGATATCAGAAACAATGCGGCGTTTGGACTCGGCGAACTTATTTATCACTCCAAAGATCAGTTGGCCTCTCAATATCCAAATGTCCTGGGTCTCCTTGGTGAAGTCGTCCAAAAAGAGACAAATCCAAATACCATTGATAATATTTGTGGTGTGATTTCCCGTATGATTGAAGCGAATTTAGGGAGCGTTCCGATGGACCAAGTATTCCCGGTTTTATTAAAGAATTTGCCACTTCGAAAGGATACTGTTGAAAATATGTCAGTGTTTAGATGTTTTCAATTTCTGTATAATCATGGACATCCTTTGTTAAGAGATAATTTGAACCAGATATTGGATATTGCTGTGAAAACCCTATTGAATCAGAAATTAGATAAAGGTAAGAATTGCTTTCGACTAAATTAATTAAAAAAAACGTTGTCCACAAATTAAGTTTTTCAAAGAAAAGTAAAGAACTCCATTAAACCCAAAATGAGCAAAAATAAAAGCAAAGTTTCTACCAAGCGAGAAACTACCACAAATCAGCATCGATAAATAAATGATACCCAAAACGAACAGAAATTACAATAAATAACCGAGTCAAACTCAAAAAGAGCAGAAATTAACATAAGTTGGGCTCAAAACCCCTATGTCTTCCCAAGGCCAGAACATAATTTGTACTTTACTGAAAAATATAAATATTTTAACTTTTTTAACTTTAATAGATCAAATAATATTAACATTTTGATTACTAAATATCAGTATATATATTAAACTGACAATGCACATTCTTTTGCATTTATTTTATATTTCGTTTGTTTGTTTGTTATTATCCTCAGAAACGCCAAGTTATCCGTGCGGTCTTTAAATATGTGCTTCTACGGTCTATAGTGAAATAATATGTTAGAAATTAATACACGTCTTGAAATGCGCTTAGTAGACTTCTTCAATGCGTTTTGATTCTCCCCAGATGTAGTTTGGGTTTGAGTGTGGAGCATGTTTCCACCTCTAACTCTTTCCTACTTGAAAAGCTTTGAAGAGTTCATGAAGACAGGGTTTTACCAGAATCTTTACAATCTGCAAATATAATAGATTTTGTTTTCACTTCAACCAAACTGGATGATATGTTAGAGGTAATAGTTGTGCCGTTGAGGTACCAGAAAAGTTTTTAGCCAGACGGCATGTTGCAGAAGAGGTTGTTGGATATAAGCCAAACCTATTAGGAAGCTAAAGATAGCGTTCTAGTAATATTCGGGGGATCAGGACCGGATTCAAGCATGGAGAGGAAGGTGAAGGAGGGTAGTACGCTTGGTGCTGAAATGTAGGAGCTTCCTTGGGTCTTTCAAAAATAATCCAAAGAAATAATTATTGAAGGTCAAAAACTTCAGGATAATTTAAATTGAATGCGTTCTTTTTTTTAATTCAGATAAGTGAGCTGGTTGTGCCTCTGGGTATGAATCCTATTGTTAAGGTTAAAACGAATTATATATTAAGGAAGCGTGTGGCTTATGAGTTTTTTTTTTATGAAGAGTTTTTTTTATATTTGTGGGTTCTAACATGCATTTTGTAACAGTTTAGTTAAGTATATTTTTTTCCTTTTTATTGAGGAAACCCAAATGAATTTTGAACAAAGCACAAAAAGCACAAAGCAAAAAGCACACTTACACCCTGAGGCTTTAGTTCATGCTATCGTGATCTGATGTTAGGATAGCTGGGTGCAGTATTGCCACCTATACCACGAATGTGCTATTTTAGCCCTATTTCATTATGTGTAGCACTGTAGCATGTGTTCAGGACTGCTAAAGTAGTGCTAAACTAGCACGAAAGTACTATTTTAGCACTATTATCGTTATTTTCAGTTGAATTTTGGATATCTCAATGGGGCTTAACTGGTATTTGACTCATTGTACTTACTACTTGCACTTGTTGCACGTTCAAACCGCATCCAGGCTCATCGTGGCGCCCAGCCGACGACGACATGTTTCTTTCCAGAGATTTTGCTCGAGGATGGCAAGCCAGTGACGATCCCACAGTCACCCAAATTGTTGGAAACCCCCAATAGGCTCCAGGTCAGCCTTGACTGCCGCAAGCCATGTTTTCTTCTGTCCTCCTGCTTTCTTCTTCCATTCTGTAATGGATGGCATTTGAGGCATTTTTTTGGTAATATGTTCTTCTGATCTCCGCATGGTGTGGCCAAACCACCTCAGACGCCTCATTGTGACAACATCAGAGACAAGTGGGCAATCCCCACCTCTTCTCCTGATCTCTTCGTTCGAGACTCTGTCTGAGATGCGAATGCCTAGTATATATCGCAAGCATTTGTGATGGAATACGTCCAAGTTTGACGCTTCTGATGCTTTCAGTGACCAAGTTTCACACCCATAGAGAAGAACAGACAGTGCCATGGCTCCGTAAACTCGGAGCTCTGTGCGTGGAGAGATTTCGCTCTGCTTCGAAAGCGAGTTTCTTAGCTGCAGAAAGACGCGCCATGCTTTTGCTACTTCATTAGTCATGGCCTGGGCATCTGCAACAGACTCAGCAAGTATATCCACATCATCAGCGTAATCAAGATCCGTGACAGAGAAGGACGGGCTCACTTCCACACCTTTATACTTGTCGAGGGCCACGAGAATCCAATGAATGACGAAGTTGAATAAGGTCGGTGACAGAACGCATCCTTGACGTATACCCTCCTCAATCAGGACCAAATCCGAAAGCTAACTATCAGCTCTAAATTGGCCCTTGGTTCCATCGTAGTATGCCTTCAATAGTCTGATGATCTTCTCAGGGACTCCGTCCTCTCTCATTGCGACCCATATGACGTCCCGATAGACCAAGTCAAAGGCCGTGATGAAGTCGATGAAGATATGGATTGTCTGCTGTTGATGTTTAAAGCGATGTTCTAGGACCTGTCGTAAGCTTGAGCTCTGATCACAGTAGCCCATGCCTGGTCTAAATCCTGCTTGCTTGTGTTGCGTTCGGGAATGAGATATTTTTCATCCCTATGTGATGGGAAATTTCAAGTAGTGAAGTTTTTTTTTTACCCCTTAAATAGATAACATTTTTTTAAGTTATATCTTAAGAATTCTCACTAGAAAATTTCCAAGGTTCAGCTTTATAGGCAGGGTCAGGTCACAGGTCAGGGTCACACAAGCGGCTCATTTATGTGTAAAAGGATACATTTTTGGTCACTGATTAACTTTTGATATCAATTCATTCATTTTGCCAAAGTTAAATTGGTAAACCATTAATTGGCAATTTGAAGCAACATGTTTAGTTTTCAACTTGAAATTAATAAATGACTCCTTAATCAGTTTTCTATTTATTTGAAAGGAATTGATTTAAAAGAAAAAAAGAATTAACAGTGGAAATTTATTGTATTCATATAAATGATAGTAATTTGATTGCTTTTAGTATATTGACCAAGACCGTATCCAGGATTTTTGTTCGGGGGGGGGGGGCTTACGAAAAATATCTTAAACAACGCACCAAGTTTTTTTATCTGCATTTTCAGTACGTTTTTACGAGTTGGACAGACATTTCGGTGGGGGGGGGGAGTGAATAATCAATTTTGGGAAAGTGAATAAAAACGTGAGAACCAAAGTCTCAGGCGACAACCGAGTTTTAGGATTGACACATGACCGACAAATCCTTTGGACTCGCAGGCGAACGGGGCAACCGGTATTCTTCATACTGTTTGAGTTTACAGCGCAGTTTAACAGCAGGAGGAACTATGACTCTCGGCGGAGTAACACTGTTTCCAGTGATGCACTGAAGATGTCTTTTTCTTTATTAGGGCTAGTCTCCCCACCTTCTATGAAATAAACACGCATTGCAACTGTGTCCGGGGGAAGAAGACTCACTAGTCAATTCTTCAGAGCATAAACTCTTACTCCTCTTTCTATAATTGAATTCCATACTTTACATTTATATACCGTCGTCGAACTACAGTTAAACCAAATCTATTTGAATCCACAATTTTTTCCCACAGATAACAACAATTTCCATATATCAAGTAATTGATGTTTGTTTTGAGTTCAAGTCGATATCAGTTTTGTCTATGGTTAACTACATTATAAGTTCATTATTAGCTTCATTTTTAATTAATTATAATAAGATTGCATTAGATACATTTAAAAATTTTCAAATTTTTTATTTTTAATAAGTAAAAAATTATTAGATTATTAATGATATTTGTGGAAATCTCTCTAGCGTATGATTAAATCTATTCTTTCCTGAAATTTGCATACTTTAGGTCGGGTTGAGGTGAACATCCATATCCTAGGTTTTCTTTCCTTGTGACCTTAGAAAATAGGCACGTTTTCTAAGAGATATAGGGAATCACCTTGTGACTGATCGTGATTCCGTTCTCTACCTTTTTTCTATCTCTTAAGTTCCCTTTGAGGTTCGACGAATGCTATAGGATACCCTTTATTTTCTAATTGTTTCCATGCAATTTGCATCGCTGAAATGGACGTATATACAAAATTTTCGGAAAAAAGTTCAGAAAATTTCCACATTGGCGCCGGTTTTCTAATAAAATCGACTTGTTTATTTAAGCTTTAACTTTTATTCTAAGAAGCTGAATAAATCATAGTTATATTGGCGTTGATTTCTAAGCATCGTGATAAGCATTTTGTGATAATTCTTTGTTATGGAATTTAAAATATGGAAATAAATTAATTAGTTTATGAGCATGATGCAAACAGGAGCGTCATTGCGTCAATTAAGATGTCGCTTTTTGGCTTACGAATAAAAGTAAATTTGTCACGGCCAGTTTTTCTGAGTTCAAATAGTTTTTTTTATGCAAAAACGATAATTTTACGAATTGCACTGAATTCTATCCGTTTTTGTTACTATGTCGTGACAAATTGCTTGCTGTGTTGGCTTTATAACAAAACAGGGGAATTATCTAAAAATGTGGGGAAATCCCTATATGCATGCCTAGGCTTGGTTATTTTTTTTTTCATTAGTCTGAAAAAAAAGTTTAAGGGGTATTTATTTCAATCCTTAAAAAATTCACTGTAGACTAGCCAGAAAACACACTTCGGAATTTTTTTTTTTATTATTATTTTAATAATGCAATGTGTTCTTGCGATTTGTATTAAAATTCTAATTACAGTATTGTAATTACGATTTAATTACGACATAATTAAAAAAATTTAGTTTGGTTCTGTCTTCTTACTTTATAAACCAAAATTTATGCCTTTTTTCTCGTGTATGTTTTTTTTTCTCATACACGTCACATGTTTTCTTGCTTTTACTCCTATTACTACTAAAAACAACTCCTTAGACCTTAGATCCGCCTGTGCCTCCAGAGGCACCCAGGGCATCAAGAAGGAGCCGCCAATCGTCCCGCAGGTTTGCTGCTGCCAATATGTCCTCCCACTGAGGTTGGATTGATGTGTACAGGTTACGGAGATCTGTCTGGTACGTTCGACGCAGGGTGTTTCTGACCCCAAAACAACTCACTGCATCACAAAGCCGCCTGAAGCCAAAACAGCTGCGCACGCTCCTCCTCTGTCCAGTCTATTCAAAACTTCACTCTTTAACTCATCCCATGAAGTTCTTATTTCCTGCAAATTCTTCCTTTTGACCTATTCCTATCCAATTCGAAGACGACCCGTTTTTACCTGGTCCCAGATGGGGGGCCGAAAATTCCTTTTTGCCAAATAACCCAAACACTCATTGTTTTTGAATAAATGCCATCGGGTCACCTTCCATTTTGAATTTGGTGCTTGAATTTATAATTTCTCTGTTGATATGTAAAACAACAAACCTTATATTTCTGTCGTCAAAATAGCGACAGAAAGTCGACATGATGTCAATATTTTCTAAATAAAACACCCGCCGTATTGTTGACAGAGCATAAAATGAAATAGAAAAATTTCTTGTCGTATCGACAGAGATGCTAATTTATACATAACTTTATTATATTAGATTATATCTACCAGGGTTTATACCCAAGGGTGCATCTAGTTTTTTTTACTTCTAGTGAAGGTTCTAGTGTTATGTAGTGTCCTTATAACCTAGAAAGTAACGGTGCTGATTCTTTTCTTCTTTTTCTAATTCAGAGCCAAAGGATGTGATTAGACAATTTTTGCATTCAATTGAGAAAGACTTCCCCGCTGAATTTGGAGGATATATGGCAACTGTGCCGCAAGACGCATTACAGAAGATACATCAAGTGATTAACCAGTAATTATGGAATCATTTTTATGTAATGACGAGCTATTTGTTCTGGAATATTAAATATTTGTTCCCTGATACAAGTCTTAATTCATTACGGAATTTGTTTATTCATAATGCGTTGATCTGTATTCTCCTCTTTTCTCTTCGTCTTGCGCCTTTGAACAACGAATTCATTATTTTTTGTATGCCTTATCTCGTTTGCCGTGTTTTTCTTCATTTACTCTACATCTATTTTTTTTTTGTGTTTTTCTGGTACCTGCCAGTTTGGGATAAAGGCTAAAATATCCTAGCATTTATGTTTTGTCTTATTTGCGCTGCCCTGAAGCTCTGGTTATTGTATGTGGTATCTCGCTCTCTTCCTCCCGTTTCCCTCCCTCTATTATCCTTCCCTCTTGCCCTCCGCTCCCTCTCTTGCTGCTTCTCCCTCTCTTTAGCTATCTTTCCCCTCCCTCTCTTTAGCTCTCTCTCCCCTCCCTCTGTCCCCCCGCCCCTTTTTTCCCGAATGCATCCGATAAAAATTTTGAGATAGCCATTAAGTTAAAAATTCTTCAAAATTCAGATAACAAAAGCTCAGGTGTCGACACAACCCCCCCGGGCCCAGGGACAGGCGTTGTAAGTTATGCCCTGGGGCATAAATGGTTCTTATGAAAAGGGATGCGCGTATAAACTTCAGAGAGGGCTCATTTGATTGGAAATCGAAAGTTCGAACTCAGGTTTTGATAGTCAAAAGAGATCCGAGGGCAACTAGCCCCGCTGTCTTTCCCCACACACCCTTTTTCCCCCAAGCCTATCCGATAAAATGTTTAAAATAGCCATTTCATTAAAAATAATTCAAAGGTCAGATAAGAAAAACTTCTGTGTCGAAGCACCCCCCATGGCCCGGAGGCAGACGTTGTAAGTAATGCTGTAGGGGCATATGTCGTTTTTATGGAAGGGATGCTTGTATAAACTTCGGAGAGGGTTCATTTGATTTGAAGGTAAGAGATCTCATTCACTTTTTAAGAATCAAAAGATATTGGGGCAACTATCCCCCCCCCCCGCAACGCCCTAAATGCATCAGATAAAAATTTTGAGATAGATATTTTGTTAAAAATAGTTCAAAGTTCAGATAACAAAATTATGGTGTCGACACAGCCCCTCAGGGCCCGAGTGTAGGTGCTCTAAGTTATGGCCTGGGGGCATATATGATTGTTATGGAAGGGATGCACGTATAAACTTCATAGAGGGCTCATTTGATTGGAAATTGAAAGTTGTAATTCACTTTTTAAGAGTAAAAGGGATCGGAGGGCAGCTAGACTCCCCCCCCCCCACGCTCCATTTATTTTTCTCAGATGCACTTCATATAGAAGGGGTCGTCGTATAAATTTCAAAGGGGGCTCATTTCAAAGGGGTAAACTTTTTATTTTTATATTGTTACTTTGATACCAGTTTTGATACTTTGATAAAGATTTGATTTTTTTTTTAAGTTTGATTTTGAAAAAAGGAATTTTTAAAAACTTGAAACTTTTTGCAATAAAAAACCAACAGAAACTAATTAAAAAAAAACTTTCCGAAAAATTAGTTTTTCAAAGAAAAGTAAAGGCCATTTTAAACTTAAGCTCAGCAGATACAAATACCTGTTAAAATTCAAACTCAAAACTACCACAAATCACTATTAAAGAATAAATGAAACTCAAAACGGGATCTATTTATTTTAAGATCTATTTATTCATTTATATTATTACTTGTTGTATGTTTTTCCTATGATTGTTTATTTAATCTTTGTTCGTTTTGAGTTTGAATTTTAACAGATATTTGTATCTGCTGAGCTTAAGTTTAAAATGGCCTTTACTTTTCTTTGAAAAAATAATTTTTCGGATTTTTTTTTTTTTTTTTATTAATTTAAATTAAAAAATTAACTTGTCGCAATATATCTTTGTCCATAAAATATTTTCTATTCTAATTTTATAAATTTCTATTCTAATTTTACCTGCATCTTCCGAAACTTAGCTGCGTATAATTTTTAACTGTAATTTAGTAATAATAAATTTATTTAGAAATAAGAAAGATTATAAGAGATACATTAATTCCATTAATAGTTTTTACAAATCTTTTATTGTATACACCCTTTGGCTTTCTTGCGTGGAAAATGTTAATATCTTGTTTGGGCTCTCTTGTGCCATGCCTGAAGAGCCTAGTTCCGACCAGTGGTGCTAATTTACAAAACCGGGGGATTTTTCCCCCCTTGGGAGTTTTCCCCCCGTGGGAAATCCAGAAATTACCAGAAATTGTTTGTTTTTTTTTCTGTGAAAATACTAAAGTATTTTTCTAAATGTAGGGGGGCAAATGCTACCCCCCCCTGATTTGCGCCACTGGTTCCGATATGAAAAAAAAATTATGTTACAATAAATCTAATACTCAATGTGTTAAACTTCTATTACCCTGATTAGTTTGATTTTTACTAAAAATTGTCCGTGTTTCAAATGTTTTTTTTGGCACGTATTTGTCGTAAAAACTCTAATTCTTGCTACCCCTCCCTACCCTTCATCTCCCTGCCCATCTTGATCTCTTCTTGTTAGAGTCGTATGTGCTATAAGCACTTCCAACGAGGTGCAGCACCTGAATACAAAAAAAATTTTTTTAAACACGAAAAACGGGTTTTAATTTTCTAACAAGCAGTGAACTACTTTTTACGTTTATCTTTCAGCACATGGTTTAAGTTTAGTAAATTTACCTTTCTCGTGTGCTTTTCTTCATTATATGTATTTAAATGATAATTAAAACGAAACGATTTTGGAATTAGTTTATTTACTTTGCACTTTTCTAAAAACTTTTGTTGTGTAATTATATTGGCATGTTTTTTTGCTAAATTCAAAAATAATAAAATTGAATTGGTCTTTTGCCACCCGGAGGCTAGACGTAAATAATTTCTTAGACCACACTGCTTTTCCATTAAAAACAAAAAAAAATTTTTTAAACACGAAAAACGGGTTTTAATTTTCTAACAAGCAGTGAACTACTTTTACGTTTATCTTTCAGCACATGGTTTAAGTTTCATAAATTTACCGTTCTCGTGTGCTTTTCTTCATTATATGTATTTAAATGATAATTAAAACGAAACAATTTTGGAATTAGTATATTTACTTTGCACTTTTCTAAAAAATTTTGTTGTGTAATTATATTGGCATGTTTTTTGCTAAATTCAAAAATAATAAAATTGAATTGGTCTTTTGCCACCCGTAGGCTAGACGTAAATAATTTCTTAGACCACACTGCTTTTCCATTAAAAACAAAAAAAAAATTTTTAAACAAGAAATACGGGTTTTAATTTTCTAACAAGCAGTGAACTACTTTTACGTTTATCTTTCAGCACATGGTTTAAGTTTAGTAAATTTACCTTTCTCGTGTTCTTTTATTAATTATCTTTATTTAAATGATAATTAAAACGAAACGATTTTGGAATTAGTTTATTTACTTTGCACTTTTCTAAAAACTTTTGTTGTGTAATTATATTGGCATGTTTTTTTGCTAAATTCAAAATAATAAAATTGAATTGTTCTTTTGCCACCCGTAGGCTAGACGTAAATAATTTCTTAGACACATTGCTTTTCCATTAAAAACAAAAAAAAATTTTTTAAACACGAAAAACGGGTTTTAATTTTCTAACAAGCAGTGAACTACTTTTACGTTTATCTTTCATCACATGGTTTAAGTTTAGTAAATTTACATTTCTCGTGTGCTTTTCTTCATTATATGTATTTAAATGATAATTAAAACAAAACGATTTTGGAATTAGTATATTTACTTTGCACTTTTCTAAAAACTTTTGTTGTGTAATTATATTGGCATGTTTTTTTGCTAAATTCAAAAATAATAAAATTGAATTGGTCTTTTGCCACCCGTAGGCTAGATGTAAATAATTTCTTAGACCACACTGCTTTTCCATTAAAAACAAAAAAAATTTTTTTAAACACGAAAAACGGGTTTTAATTTTCTAACAAGCAGTGAACTACTTTTACGTTTATCTTTCAGCACATGGTTTAAGTTTAGTAAATTTACCTTTCTCGTGTGCTTTTCTCCATTATATGTATTTAAATGATAATTAAAACGAAACGATTTTGGAATTAGTTTATTTACTTTGCACTTTTCTAAAAACTTTTGTTGTGTAATTATATTGGCATGTTTTTTTGCTAAATTCAAAAATAATAAAATTGAATTGGTCTTTTGCCACCCGTAGGCTAGACGTAAATAATTTCTTAGACCACACTGCTTTTCCATTAAAAACAAAAAAAATTTTTTTAAACACGAAAAACGGGTTTTAATTTTCTAACAAGCAGTGAACTACTTTTACGTTTATCTTTCAGCACATGGTTTAAGTTTAATAAATTTACCTTTCTCGTGTGCTTTTCTTCATTATATGTATTTAAATGATAATTAAAACGAAACGATTTTGGAAATAGTTTATTTACTTTGCACTTTTCTAAAAACTTTTGTTGTGTAATTATATTGGCATGCTTTTTTGCTAAATTCAAAAATAATAAAATTGAATTTGTCTTTTGCCACCCGTAGGCTAGACGTAAATAATTTCTTAGACCACACTGCTTTTCCATTAAAAACAAAAAAAATTTTTTTAAACACGAAAAACGGGTTTTAATTTTCTAACAAGCAGTGAACTACTTTTACGTTTATCTTTCAGCACATGGTTTAAGTTTAGTAAATTTACCTTTCTCGTGTGCTTTTCTTCAATATATGTATTTAAATGATAATTATAACGAAACGATTTTGGAATTAGTTTATTTACTTTGCACTTTTCTAAAAACTTTTGTTGTGTAATTATATTGGCATTTTTTTTTGCTAAATTCAAAAATAATAAAATTGAATTGGTCTTTTGCCACCCGTAGGCTAGACGTAAATAATTTCTTATACCACACTGCTTTTCCATTAAAAAAAAAAAAAAAAAAAAAAAAAAAAAAAAAAAAAAAAAAAAAGTAGTTCACTGCTTGTTAGAAAATTAAAACCCGTTTTTCGTGTTTAAAAAATTTTTTTTTGTTTTTAATGGAAAAGCAGTGTGGTCTAAGAAATTATTCAGCACCTGAATGTTTTTATATTGCGAAACGATCATATTTTCAGTTGCGTTTCTTGTCTCAGAAAAAAAAAAAAAAAAAAAAAAAAAAATCTGGAAAGAACTATTATCCCTGGTCAAAAAAATTAGTTTCATAAGAATGAATAAAACAAAATTACTATAATCCAAGGATTATTCGTTTTGGTGACGACATCTTGCAATAGATTTTGTCCAGGATTTCCATCCATCTGGGTGGAAAAAAAAATAATTGTAAAACTGTGTTGGGATCGTGACACGGTGCCAAGCTCCATTTCCGCTGGGACACCATTCTTTTCAAAGGCAATGTGTTTAGCTGTAGAAATTGTCCTTAAATAGGCACTGCATAATTAATGATTTTTTTATTTTATAGTCACTGCATAATTAATGAATTAATTATGAACAAATAGTCACTGCATAATTAATGAATTTTTTTTACCTATTAGGATGTGATATGGACCGCCCAATCCTTCTGCAGATTCTCTATCTACGTTATAAACTTCACTAAATAGGGCGTGAGGGCCCACAGTGCAGCACCTTCTATAGCTTCACATATCACCTTGGGGTACTTACGTGTTATACCGACTACACTCAAAGACTGAAGTTAGGTTAATCACAATGAAATATGCCTAAATTTGATTAAAATGTGATACTTTAGTAACAAAATTATGGAAACTACAACGGAGAATTAAGGAAAGCAGGCCGCCCAGAACGCATTATATTAAATACCTAACCTAATCAACTATAAATATTAAATTAAAATCTACCTCCATTGTAGTTTATCTTACTCAGGCTAAGCTGATTATATCCGAGTGCACAGAGAGAAACAGGTCAAAATGGGTTTTCTAAAGGCTAAACGAAAATACTGAAGAAACACACAAAGCAAATATTTCGAGAGAAAAACCGCCTTTCTTCTTCAGCGCGAACAAAATATAGACAAGGAAAATTCCGAAGACAAAAACAAGAAATGAACGCGTAAAGTCAACAAAACCAATGAAAAAACAAGCCAAAAAATTAAAATATAAATAAAATTCAATAAAATACAAAATTATAAGAATTAAAATCAAATACCTAACGACCACGTTTGTTTTTTGGCTTTTTCTTCGGTATTTTACTTGTTTATATTATTTTGTTCGCGCTGAAAGAGAGGCGGTTGTTCTCTCGATACATTCACTTTGTGTGTTTCTTCAGTAAAGTGATTCTTTCTTGTGTTTCACTTACCTGGAATTCTATCCCAAAACCTAAATAAAAAGCTGCAAATTTTGAGATACCCAAAATTTGACATAGGAGGGAGAAGTAACCTTGAAAACAGACATTTAGACAAAAGCGCCACATGGGCGGAAAAACTTCATCGCCATGGTCATATGCTATGTAACACATTCTGGACTAGCCGAGATTATCTAACCTCTAGAACTAAGGAAATAGCTCTCAGGAAAAAATAAGTTTTTCTATAACAATTAATAATAACTTTCTGTAATAATAATAATCTTTTTCTTTTCATACTCTTTAGTTTCGGAGGTCAGTATAATGTTTGAATTAAATTGAACTGAAATCTCTTAAAAGTCTGTTTACCTGGCAAACAAAACTAGTAAAGTTAGGTAAGTAAGTTTCTTATGGTGTAGTAGAATTAAACTGACAATGTTACTTTAAGTTGAATATTCCAAACATTTATTTGCGTTTGTGGTCGAAATGATGAGGCAACTGTCATAAAAAGCTATTAGGTGAATGAATTTTGATGGCCAGAGGTGTAGCCAATCTTCGCTCTTTTGAAATTTTAACTCATTTTGAGGTTGATGAGATTAATAGAGCAAATGATTGTATGTCTGGGTATTTCTTTACTGTTTACATGCAAAGATAAATTAACATTCTCGCAATTAGTGAACTAAACTTCATCGTTGAATAGATGGACAAATAGATAGATCAGTTTATTTCAAAAGCCCAAGGAACATATACCCATAAAAGTTTATAAAGACAAGGAAATCACCAATAGAACAAATTACAAAGAAATAGAATACAAAGCAAAAAAAAAAATACTTAATCTTGAGACAAAATAAATTTCTTTTATAAACTTTTTCTTCTTTCTAAGCATTTATCTATGTTCACACCAACTCGAAACATTGTGGTTAGGTTACTGCTTTGTAGAATAACAGGAAGCAACAAATCAATCCCATGTAAATGTTTTTCCTTTAAATCAAAGAGCACCGGGAACTTTCGGAGAAAAGGGTCCAACTCTTCATTCTCATCTTTACAAAAGGGACACACATACCGCCCATCAGGATCAACTATCTTTTTGTCGAACACCTTCTGCCTTCTCTGGATTGGAAGGCAATTGACCCTAAGCTGAATACACGACATACAATCATGGCCGATAAATCAAATTAAAAATAACTTGTCTCTAAAACTAGGTTTGGCCTGATCATAATGTTTCAATGTTGTAGAACCAGCATTTATCGTTGAATATGAAGGCTAATGACGGAATTTATCGTCATAGTCATTGTCATTTGGTCATAGTCATAGCAGCGCCAACTAATTGGTGCTGCTATGACTATGACCATAGTTAATCGTTGAATGTGAACGGTTCAAAGCATCTAGTTTGCAAATATAGTGATTGCTTATGCCATCTGAGGTTCCGTGATTGTAAGATTTCAAAGTAATTAAATGTTTTGTATGCTTCTATAGGGTGTCTTTTAAGGCTGTATCCAGGGGGGGGGGGGGGGTTGTTGCCGAGTTTGCACTCACCTCGAAATTTTTGTCCGACTCGCAAAAACTTAAGAAAAATACATATAAACAATTTTTTGACGTTTTCTGTGTAAAAGATCCCCCAAAATCCCCATCTCACCCCCCCCGCCACCCCGAACAAAATCCTGGATATGCCCTTGATGTCCACTGTTAAGTCTGACAAGTCGGTATCTAATCAGCAATATATTCGCTAAAAAAATTTCTGGTCGACTTCAATCTGTCTTTGAGAGAAATATAGAAACATGGCTTTGAAATAAAGGGGGTGCACATCCTCCTTTCTGGGGCTAACTTGAAAATCACAAATGGTATGCATCTCCTTAGAAAATATTGTATTTTTGGTATTTGCAAACAAAAGAAGTAATTTTTGCCTCCTTTTTTTTAAATGCTTCTGTAGAAAGTCATACGTGCTCTAGGGTAAAAAAGAAAATATTTAAACCTTAGGGTGAAAGTCAACCTGCTTCCTAAAACTTCTTCTTTTCAAAAAAATATCCACCTCTTTTTCATCTTACATTCCATGTATTTTAGGGAATACCAATGAATTTTCGAAGCTTCTCCTGTTAAAACGTTGAGAGGGGACGTGCGCTCCCTAAACAATGAGTAATTGGGAAGAAGTTCAACCTCGTTAAACTTGTTTTTGGCTAGGATTTATTAAGTCCTTGAATTTTTCAAGGAGATGACAATCCTCTCCCCTATGACAGGCCAGCATTGAAAGGACATTCTTGGCCAGTGCATTGCTACTGACATATTGACCTAGTCTGACACTCCCTTCATCCAGCTCCAATTTCCATGAGATCAACCACACACTCGAGCCTCCTCACTTACCCAAACAACTTTAACTCTCAATACTCCTTCCTCTTTAATAAATTTACTCCCGACTTGGACCCTGCAGCCTCAGCAAACATTGACTCCGATGAGTCTAAGATTGTGTCTCTCCATCTTCTAAACATTCTAAGTTATACTCGGGACTTCAGCTATAAGCCATTAATTTGCAAGGAATTTTTCCTTTATTACTACAAACCAACACAGCTGCTCAAGCTTTTCTTTTATCCCAATCTATTCAAGGCTTCACTCTGTATACTTCCCATGAAGGTTTGATTTCCTATATAACTTTCTTTGTGACCCCTTCCATCTCCATTCGGTTACGACCTGATTTTCGTTTGACCCCAGATACATGGCAAAAAACAAGCATAATCTTTGGAAGTCTCATTTTTCACCTGTAAAACGTGTCTGAGTCATCCGAACCTTTATTTTATTATAAACCTAGAAATTGGAATCAAACCACACTTTTATTACATCTTGGTGTTTGACATGCGGTCTGTAAAACCGGTACGTAAAAACCATCCTTGGGTATATCCTCTGATAAATCTCTAAGAAATCTTCATCTGTCTTTCGAAGCGCCCATGCTTCAGTACTATAATTGACCACTGTCATTAGCGCATCTTCCAATGTTCTCATTCTGCGTCTAAGATTTGTCTTCCTATTCTTCTAGACTTTTGTCAATTGTGTAGGAACACGTTGGGCCTTGGCTGTTATGGGAATGGACTCTGAAAACCGGGTCGAGACCCAGGTTTCAAAGGCGTATTGCCTCCTGTAGTGAAGGGAGTGTCGTTATCTAACTACCCTGCTATAGAACATATGTGTACTTAAACTCCCGAGACTCAGACGACAAATATGTTCTGTGGGTCAGGTCGAACCTCTCAAATTAAGTGCATCATTGCTTGTGCCATACAAAATCCATGGAATGGCTGAATAACCAACTACCTTGAAGCCTCCCTCGATTAAACCAGTAGAAAGTTCCCCGAATCATTCATCATTCTATTTGTGGATTTCAACGTCGATCATAAAATATTGCTTCACACTGAATCAAACAGTTCGTAGTAACGAACTGTAAGTAAGGAGCGACCCGGCTCAATGGTAACCGAAACTCTAGAAAACGGGTTATTGATACCAATAGATATATCAAAAGAATCAGATTTCAATGCTGATTTCAAAAATATAACTTTCATCAAAAAAAGTTTAGTGCTACCCATCAAAAGTTACGCGCCTGAGAAAATTTGGCTGATTTTCTAAAAAAGGAGGAAAGACCCCATAAAAGTTATAGAAACTTAATGAAAATCACACCATCATATTCAGCGTATCAGAGAACCCTACTGTAGAGGTTTCAAGCTCTTATCTACAAAAATGTGGAATTTTACATTTTTTGCCAGAAGAAAGATAACGGATGCGTGTTTATTTGTTTGTTTGTTTGTTTGTTTGTTTGTTTTTGTTTTTTTTTTTCCCAGGGGTGATCGTATCGACCCAGTGGTCCTAGAATATCGTGGGTGGGCTCATTGGTACGGAAATTAAAAGTTCTATTGCCCTTTTTAAGTGACCAAAAAAAATGGAGGGCAACTAGGCCCCCTCCCACGCTTATTTTTTTCCCAAAGTCACCCGATCAAAATTTTGAGATAGCCATTTTGTTCAGCATGGTCGAAAATATGATAAATATGTCTTTTAGGATGACTTAATCCCCCTAAGTTCCCTGAGGTTGGTATAAAATATTTGAATTTTACCCTATGTAAAATTATAGTTTTGGTTTTTTTGTATTTAACCTATTTTTTATGTTTTTTTTTTTTCTGGTGGTGGTGGGGAAGGGTGGCCCGGGGGTTATGTTGGAGGATCTGTTCATGAAGGAAGTTTTCATGGGGGAAGGGAAATTGCCATGAAGGGGGCGCCGGACTTGCCAGCATTATTTATTTTAAAATCGGAAGTATACAACCATTTTCAGTAATGATTTTTTCTGGAGGGGGGGGCTAGAGGAGGGGGTTACTCTGGAGAATATTTCCGTGGAGGATGTTTCTTTGGGGTAAGGGACAGTTCTATGAAGGGGGCGCCGGAGGTCCAAGCATTATTTAAGAAACGATCAGAAATTAAATAAAAAAAAACAAGTTTTTTCAACTGAAATGTAAGAAGGAATATTAGAACTTAAAACGAACAGAAATTATAACGTATGTGAGGGGGTTCTCACCCAAGTCAATACCTCGCTCTTTAAGCTACAGTTTTTTTTTAGAGCTTTCAAAAGAGCTATCTATTCTAATTAAAAGGCCTTTGTGATTAAGGGGTTTCTGAATCAAAATTTTTTTTAACTTTTAAAGTAAAGTGCTTGGTATTGACTAAGTGGAGAACCCATTCATATAAGTAATAACATATACGTAATAAAAAAAACAATAAAAAAACAAGCGATACTGCTCAATAGTAATCGAAACTTTTAAAAACGAAATTTTGATGTCAATAAATATATCAAAAGAATGTGTTTATAATGCTGATCCTAAATATATAAATTTTATTAAGTTTAGTATTACTCATCAAAGGCTACGAGCCTGAGAAAATTTACTCGAATTTTTAAAGAGGGTGGAAACATCCCCTACAAGTGAAAAAATTTTAATCAAAATCTCACCGTCAGATTCAGCGTATCAGAAAACCCTATTAGATAGGTTTCAAGCTCATATCTGCAAAAATCTGCAACTTTGTATTTGTTGCCAGAAGAAAAATATACGAATATAGAAGTTAGTTACGTAAGTTAATTTGTAAAGACATCCATTTAGCAAAAGAAAAGTAAAATTTTTATACAAATAAAAGCTGCATTAACTAAAAAACGATCAGAAATTAAATAAAAAAAACAAGTTTTTTAAACTGAAAGTAAGGAGCGACATTAAAACTTAAAACGAACAGAAATTATTCCGTATATGAAAGGGGCTGTCAGTATATACCATCTATTGAATTCAGCCACTTTACGTTCCTTCCGGTTTTTCTGGTAGGTAAACAGGTCATCACACTCGGTCATTACACCTTTGCCGATAGGAACGGGTATAACTTGATTGATTATTAGGATTTGAATAAAAGGAATAGTTTTCTTTACAATTCATATTAGTAAGAGAATTGAATTCAAAGAGAATAGTTTTTATTTGCAAGGATATTAGTGGAGAAAAAATGCGAATTTTTTGTGAAAAGGTATTAGCGTAAGGGTATTGCGATGCTTAAGAATGTCTCACGGGTAATTAAAGAATTGGGTGCTTACATCAGATACTTAATAGATTTGACGCGTACAAGTGACATTGCTAGAGTCAAATATATTTGGTGTTGGTGATATTATGACCCTCCAAGTCCCCTGGGGAAAGGGCTGCACAGTGTATCGGTATCGGACGTATTATGTTTGGGCGTTTTGGTATCGCAGGTATATATAAATATTTTTAGTAGCTCTTATAAAAGATATTACTCATATCTACGTTCTTCCTATAAATTAAAAAATCAGCAAGTTCAAAAAGGAACTAAAAACGGCAATTTTGGTGCAATGTCTCAAGTGGAAAAGCTGGGGCTAGTGGACTACCAGCACTTCCGGTTTTTCTGGTATGCGTAATTTCAAAGTTCAATGTCTTTTTTTTAGTGGTAAACCAGAAAACCGAAATGCTGGCAGGCGATAACTTGATTTACATATACACTGAACGATTTTAATTAGTGATTAATTGTATCAATGGAGAAAAAAAAGGATTAAACTGATTAACAGTTAAGGTAACCCCAAAGGTGCTGTTAACTGAGGTAATTTGTTATAAATTTGAAAAATACCTAACGACGAATCGGAAATGGTTGATTAACATTTGCAAAAAAGGGACTAATGGGATTTGCGAATCGGAGGAGATGGAGTGGTTATGCACTGTATTATACACAAGTGATGTTTTGGAGAGTATTGTCAATTTAAATAGGATCTAACGTTCCCCGAGGGGTTTAGTTAAATTGGGTTGAGTTGCACGAAGGTTCAGTAGTAAGAGAGTTCAGTAGTACAGGGGTTCAGTTGTACAGGGTTTCGGTTATACAGGGGTTCAGTTACATGGAGGGATTCAGTTGAACAAGGGGGGACTTTGGGCAGTGTGTGTCTCTTTGGGCTGTGTGTCTCTTTGAGCAGTTTGAATCTTTATGGTCTGTGTGTGCCTCTTTTGGCTGTTTGTGTCGTTTTGGGCTTTGCGTCTCTCTTTGGTCTGTATGTGTCTCTTTGAGCTGTTTGAGTCTTTTAGGTCTGTGTTTGTCTCTGAGTTGTGTTTCTCTTTGGCCTGTCTGTGTCTCTTTGAGCTGTTTGTGTCTCTTGAGACTGTGTGTGTCTCTTTGGGCTGTGTGTCTCTTTGAGCTGTTTGAGTCTTTTTGGTCTGTTTATGTGTCTCTTTGGGCTGTTTGAGTCTTTTTGGTCTCTGTTTGTGTCTCTTTGGGCTGTGTGTGTTTCTTTGGGCTTTGTGCGTCTCTTTGGGCTGTGTGTCTCGGTGGACTGTTTGACTCTTTTTGATCTGTTTGTGTCTCTTTGGGGCTGTTTGTGTTTCTTTGGGCTATGTGTGTCTCTTTGGGCTTCTGTCTCTTTGGGCTGTTTGTGTTTCTTTGGGCTATGTGTGTCTCTTTGGACTGTTTGAGTCATTTTGGTCTGTGTGTCTTTCTTTTGGCTGTTTGTGTCTCTTAGGAGTCGTATGTGCCTCTTTGGGCTATGTGTGTCGCTTTGGGGCGTTTGAATCTTTTGGTCTGTATGTGTCTGTATGGGCGTTTTTTGGTCTGTGTATGTTTCCTTTGGCTATTTGTGTCTCTTAGATGCAATGTGTGTCTCTTTTGAGGTATTTTTCTCTTTGTTGTATGTAGGGGTCTATATGGGCGTGTTGTTTCTCGTTTGGGGGGGGGTTTTTCTCGTTTGTGGTTTCGTTTATATTCGCAATGCTTGTCTTCATATTTATTCTGTGTGTGTCTCTTTGTGATCTGAGTGTCTCTTTAGGCTGTATGTCTCTTTGGGCAGTTTGAATCTTTATGGTCTGTGTGTGCCTCTTTTGGCTGTTTGTGTCTCTTTGGGCTTTGTGTCTCTTTGTTGGATGTGTGCGTCTCTTGTCTCTTTGGGCTGTGTGTCTCTTTGAGCTGTTTGAGTCTTTTTGGCCTGTTTGTGTGTCTCTTTGAGCTGTTTGAGTCCTTTTGATCTGTGTTTTGTCTCTTTGGGCTGTTTGTGTCTCTTTGGGCTGTGTGTGTTTCTTTGAGCTTTGCGTGTCTCTTCGAACTGTGTGTATGTCTCTTTAGCCTGTGTGTGTCTCTTTGGGCTGTGAGTATCTCTTTAGGCTGTATGTCTCTTTGGGCAGTTTGAATCTTTATGGTCTGTGTGAGACTCTTTTGGCTGTTTTTGTCTCTTAGGGAATTGTGTCTCTATGTTGGATGTGTGCGTCTCTTGTCTCTTTGGGCTGTGTGTCTCTTTGAGCTGTTTGAGTCTTTTTGGTCTGTTTGTGTGTCTCTTTGACCTGTTTGATTCTTTTTGATCTGTTTGTGTCTCTTTGGGGCTGTTTGAGTCTTTTTTGGGCTGTGTTTGTCTCTTTGGGCTTCTGTCTCTTTGGGCTGTTTGTGTTTCTTTGGGCTATGTGTGTCTCTTTGGGCTGTTTGAGTCATTTTGGTCTGTGTGTCTTTCTTTTGGATGTTTGTGTCTCTTAGGGGTCGTGTTTGCCTCTTTTGGCTATGTGTGTATCTTTGGGAATTTTGAATCTTTTGGTCTGTATGTGTCTGTATGGGCGTGGTTTTTTTTTTTGGTCTTTGTGCGTCTCTTTGGGCTGTGTATATCGTTGGAGTGTTTGAGTCTTTTTGATCTGTTTGTGTCTCTTTGAGCTGTTTGAGTCTTTTTTGGGCTGTGTTTGTCTATTTGGGCTTCTGTCTCTTTGGGCTGTTTGTGTTTCTTTGGGCTATGTGTGTCTCTTTGGGCTGTTTGAGTCTATTTGGTCTGTGTGTGTGTCTCTTTAGGCTGTATGTCTCTTTGGGCAGTTTGAATCTTTATGGTCTGTGTGTGAATCTTTTGGCTGTTTGTGTCGTTTTGGGCTTTGTGTCTCTCTGTTGGATGTGTGCTTATCTTTGGGCCGTGTACGTCTCTTTGAGCTGTATGTGTCTCTTTGAGCTGTGGGTGTCTCTTTGTGATGTGTGTGTCTCTTTAGGCTGTGTGTGTTTCGTTGGACTGTGTGTCTTTTTGGGGTGTCTGAGTCTTTTTGGTCTATGTTTGTCTCTTTGGGCTGTTTGTGTCTCTTTGAGCTGTGTATGTTTCTTTGGGCTTTGTGTGTCTCTTTGAGCTATGTGTCAATAAGTTTAAGCAATAAATATATTTAAGCTTAACCCGTCTTTATTCTTTAGAATAGTTCTATTGTAAGCAAGTAACAAACTCTTTCCTGAAGTCACCTCTTGGATACACAATGCAGAAACTTCATTTAAGAAACTATGAAAAAATTGTAAGTAAGTAACAAATTCTTTCTTGAGGTCACCTCTTGGATACACAATACAGAAATTTCATTAAATAAATTATGAAAAAATTGTAAGTAAATAGCAAATTCTTTCTTGAATTCACCAGATGGATAAACAAAAAGACATTTCGTTCAAGAAATTATGACAAAATTCTAAGTAAGTAACAAACTCTTTCTTGAAGTTACCTCATTGATACAAAATGCAGAAACTTCATTTAATAAACTATTAAAAAAATTGTAAGTAAGTAAGTAACAAATTATTTCTTGAAGTCACCTCTTGGATACACAATACAGAAATTTTCATTAAAGAAATTATGAAAAAATTGTAAGTAAGTAGCAAATTCTTTCTTGAATTCACCTACTGGATAAACAAAGAAAAATTCTCAGTAAGTAACAATTTATTTCTTGAAGTCAACTCTTGGATACACAATTTCATTCAAGAAATTATGAAAAAATTGTAACTAAATAGCAAATTCTTTCTTAAATTCACATGTTGGATTAACAAAAATACATTTCGTTCAAGAAATTATGACAAAATTCTAAGTAAGTAACAAACTCTTTATTGTTTTCACGAGTTAGATATACGATGTAGAAATTAAATTCAAGAAATTATGAAAAAAATTATAAGTAAGTAACAATTTTTTTCTTGAAGTGAACTCTTGGATACGCAATACAGACATTTCATTCAAGAAATTATGAAAATATTTGTAAGTAAGTAACAAACTCTTTATTGATTTCACCTCTTGGATATACAGTACAGATACTTCATTCAAGAAATTATGAAAAAATCGCAATTAAGTAACTTTTTTCTAATTATCACAAACTATTTTCACTTATCTACTTGATTTAGAAATTTCATTCAATAAATTATTAAAAAATTCTCAGTAAGTAACAATTTCTTTATTGAAGTCAACTCTTGGATACACAATTTCATTCAATAAATTATGAAAAAAAATTGTAGCTAAGTATCAAATTCTGTCTGGAACTCATGTGTTGGATTAACAAAAATATATTTCGTTCAATAAACTATGACAAAATTCTAAGTATGTAACAAACTCTTTATTGTTTACATGACTTAGCTGCACAATTTAGACATTAAATTCAATAAATTATGGAAAAATTCTCAGTAAGTAACAATTTCTTTCTTGAAGTCAACTCTTGGATAGGCAATACGGAAATTTCATTCAAGAAATTATGAAAATATTTGTAAGTAACAAACTCTTTATTAATTTCACCTCTTGGATTAGCTTGTCACAGTTACATATTATGCAAAATACAATTCTCTCGTTCAAATGTGAAACTTAGGTCCATTCTCTGGTTCAAATGTGGAAAAACCCGTGTGAATGAGTTGAAATAGAACTTTTTTTTCTCTTTATCACAAACAATTTTCACTTAGCTAAATGATGTAGAAATTTAATTCAAGAAATTATTAAAAAATTATCAGTAAGTAACAATTTCTTTCTTGAAGTCAACTCTTGGATACGCAATACGGAAATTTAATTCAAGAAATTATGAAAATATTTGTAAGTAAGTAACAAAACTCTTTATTGATTTCACCTCTTGGATATACAGTACAGACAATTCATTCAAGAAATTATGAAAAAATCGGAAGTAAGTAACTTTTTTTTTCTCTTTATCACAACCAATTTTCACTTATCTACACGATGTAGAAATTTAATTCAAGAAATTAATAAAACATTCTCAGTAAGTAACAATTTCTTTCTTGAAGTCAACTCTTGGATATGCAATACGGAAATTTCATTCAAGAAATTATGAAAAAATTGTAAGTAAGTAGCAAATTCTTTTAACAAAATCTAAGTGTTAGAGAGATTGGTTGTGGTGGATCTTGTCACAGCTACATTTTTTGATTTTTCAAAGTTCATTTTGAATTTTTATCATTGAAATGCACGAGTTGTAATATGTCAGTAGTGTTTGGCTGTGGTTTACCTTGTCAAAGTTACATTTTATTGATTTTTCAAAGTTCATTTTGAGTTTCTTTCGTTGAAATGCAAGAGTTGGAATATTTCAGTAGTGTTTGGTTGTGGTTTACCTTGTCACAGTTACATTTTCTTGATTTTTCAAAGTTCATTTTGAATTTTTTTCGTTGAAGTGCAAGAGTTGGAATATTTCAGTAGTGTTTGGTTGTGGTTTACCTTGTCACAGCTACATTTTCTTGATTTTTCAAAGTTCATTTCGAATTTATTTCTTTGAAATTCAATAGTTGGAATATTTCAGTAGTGTTTGCTTGTGGTTTAACTTTTCAAAGTTAAAATTTATTTATTTTTCAAAGTTCATATTGAATATATTTAGTTGAAATGAAAGATTTGGAATATTTCAGTAGTGTTTGTTTGTGGTTTACCATGTCAAAGTACATTTTCTTGATTTTTCAAAGTTCATTTTGAATTTTTTTCGTTGAAATGCAAGAGTTGGAATATTTCAGTAGTGTTTGGTTGTGGTTTACCTTGTCACAGTTACATTATCTTGATTTTTCAAAGTTCATTATGAATATATTTCGTTGAAATGAAAGAGTTGGAATATTTCAGTAGTGTGTGGTTGTGGTTTAACTTGTCACAGTTATATTTTCTTGATTTTTCAAAGTTCATTTTGAATTTCTTTCCTTGAAATGCAAGAGTTGGAATATTTCAGTAGTGTTTGCTTGTGGTTTACCCTGTCACAGTTACATTTTATTGATTTTTCAAAGTTCATTTTTAATCATTCAAGAAACGTGATTAAACACGTTTTTAAACTACATGCTATTTGCATGCCTTTCCTTGACACCTTTCCAAACGAGCGGGGAGTCCCCGCTGGTTCCTACACATTGCAAAAAAGTGAGCAGTACGAAAAATCCACATTTTCAACTAAAATAATTTCAAAGTACCAAGAAATTTAATTCAAGAAATTATGAAAAAAAAAATTTAGACGGGGTTACGTGATTTTTCTGCCTAAAAAAATTCATAATACTGTTTTTGTTTAGTTAATATTCTTAATGGCTTGTTAGCTCAGTTGGTTAGAGCGTCGTGCTAATAACGCGAAGGTCGAGGGTTCGATCCCCTCACTATTCTTAATGGCTTGTTAGCTCAGTTGGTTAGAGCGTCGTGCTAATAACGCGAAGGTCGAGGGTTCGATCCCCTCACGAGCCATAGTTTTGACATTCGTATGGTAACTCCATAAGTTATTCTAGGGATATATTTTATATCGAGTTAACAAATTTTTATAGTAATCAATACACACAAAGACACGACACACAAACATAATCATAGTGAGAGAGATATCCAAAAAGTTGGGTTGATCTAGGTTCACTTAGAGTGGCGCGCCACTCTAAGTGACCCTAGATCAACCCAACTTTTGGATATCTCTCTCACTATGATTCTGTTTGTGTGTCGTGTCTGTGTGTGTATTGATTCCTATAAAAATTTGTTAACTCGATATAAAATATATCCCTAGAATAACTTATGGAGTTACCATACGAATGTCAAAATTATGGCTCGTGAGGGGATCGAACCCTCGACCTTCGCGTTATTAGCACGACGCTCTAACCAACTGAGCTAACAAGCCATTAAGAATAGTGAGGGGATCGAACCCTCGACCTTCTCGTTATTAGCACGCCGCTCTAGCCAAATGAGCTAACAAGTCATTAAGAATATTAACTAAACAAAAACAGTATTATGAATTTTTGTAGGCAGAAAAATCACCTAACCCCGTCTAAATTTTTTTATTCATAATTTATTTAATTAAATTTATTTGTAATTTGAAATTATTTTAGTTGAAATTTTGGATTATTCGTACTGCTCAATTTTTTGCAAGGTTTAGGAACCAGCGGGGACTCCCCGCTCATGTGGACAGGTGTCAAGGAAAAGCATGCAAATAGCATGTAGTTTAAAAACGTGTTTAATCACGTTTCTTGAATGATTCAAAATGAACTTTGAAAAATCAAGAAAATGTAACTGTGACAGGGTAAACCACAAGCAAACACTACTGAAATATTCCAACTCTTGCATTTCAATGAAAGAAATTCAAAATTAACTTTTAAAAATCAAGTAAATGTAACTGTGACAATGTAAACCACAACCAAACACTACTGAAATATTCCAACTCTTTCATTTCAACGAAAGAAATTCAAAATGAACTTTGAAAAATCAAGAAAATGTAGATGTGACCAGGTAAACCACAACAAAACACTACTGAAATATTCAAAATCTTGCATTTCAACGAAAAAAATTCAAAATGAACTTTGAAAAATAAAGAAAATGTAACCGTGACAATGTAAACCACGAGCAAACACTACTGAAATATTCCAACTCTTGCTTTTCAACGAAAAAAACTCAAAATGAACTTTTAACAATCAAAAAAATGTAACTGTGACAAGGTAAACCACAACCAAACACTACTGAAATATTCCAACTCTTGCATTTCAACGAAAAAAATTCAAAATGAACTTTGAAAAATCAAGAAAATGTAACTGTCACAAGGTAAACCACAACCAATCACTCTAACACTTAGATTTTGTTAAAAGAATTTGCTACTTACTTAGAATTTTGTCATAATTTCCTGAACGAAATTTCCGTATTGCATATGCAAGTGTTGACTTCCAGAAAGAAATTGTTACTTACTGAGAATTTTTCAATAATTTATTTAATTAAAATTCTACATCATTTAGCTAAGTGAAAATTGTTTGTGATAAAGACAAAAAAAAGTTACTTACTTGCGATTTTTTCATAACTTCTTGAATGAAGTATCTGTACTGTTTATTCAAGAGGTGAAATCAATAAAGAGTTTGCTTCTTACTTACAAATATTTTCATAATTCCTTGAGTGAAATTTCCGTATTGTGTATCCACAAGATGACTTCAAGAAAGAAATTGTTAATTACTGAGTCTTTTATCATTATTTCTTGAATTTAATTTATACATCGTGTATTTAAGTATGACGTTGTGTAGCCAATAGTTGACTTCAAGAAAGAAATTGTTACTTACTGAGAATTTGTTAAAAATTTCTTGAGTTAAATTTCTACATCAATTAGCTTAATAAAAATTTTTTGTGATAAAGAGAAAAAAAAAAGTTACTTACTTGCAATTTTTTCTTAGTTTCTTGAATGAAATATCTGTCCTGTATATCCAAGAGGTGAAATCAATAAAGAGTTTGTTACTTACTTACAAATATTTTCATAATTTCTTGAATGAAATTTCCGTATTGCGTATCCAAGATTTGACTTCAAGAAAGAAATTGTTACTTACTGAGAATTTTTTAATAATTTCTTGAAATAAATTTCTACATCATTTAGCTAAGTGAAAATTTTTTGTGATAAAGAGAAAAAAAAGTTCTATTTCAACTCATTCACACGGGTTTTTCCACATTTGAACCAGAGAATGGACCTAAGTTTCACATTTGAACGAGAGAATTGTATTTTGCATAATATGTAACTGTGACAAGCTAATCCAAGAGGTGAAATCAATAAAGAGTTTGTTACTTACTTACAAATATTTTCATAATTTCTTGAATGAAATTTACGTATTGCCTATCCAATAGTTGACTTCAAGAAAGAAATTGTTACTTACTGAGAATTTTTTAATAATTTCTTGAATTAAATTTCTACATCATTTAGCTATGTGAAAATTGTTTGTGATAAAGAGAAAAAAGTTACTTACTTGCGATTTTTTCATAATTTCTTGAATTAAATTTCTACATCGTGTATCTAAGTCATGTAAACAATAAAGAGTTTGTTACTTACTTAGAATTTTGTCATAATTTCTTGAACGAAATGTATTTTTGTTAATCCAACATGTGAGTTCAAGAAAGAAATTGCTACTTAGCTACAACTTTTTCATAATTTCTTGAATGAAAGTGTGCATCCAAGAGTTGATTTCAAGAAACAAATTGTTACTTACTGAGAATTTTTTAATAATTTATTTAATTTAATATCTACATAATTTTGCTAAGTGAAAATTGTTTGTGATAATTAGAAAAAAAGTTAATTACTTTCGATTTGTTCAAAATTTCTTGAATGAAGTATCTGTACTGTATATCCAAGAGGTGAAATCAATAAAGAGTTTGTTACTTACTTACAAATATTTTCATAATTTCTTGAATGAAATTTCCGTATTGCGTATCCAAGAGTTGACTTCAAGAAAGAAATTGTTACTTACTGATAATTTTTTTCATAATTTCTTGAATTAAATTTCTACATCGTGTACCTAACTCGTGTAAACATTATTGAGTTTGTTAATTACTTAGAATTCTGTCTTAATATCTTGAACGAGATGTATTTTGCTAATCGAACACGTTAATTCAAAAGAGAAATTACTACTTAATTACAATTTTTTCGTAATTTCGTCAATTAAATTGTGTATCCAAGAGCTGACTTCAAGAAAGAAATTGTTACTTACTGAGAATTTTTCTTTGTTTATCCAGTAGGTGAATTCAAGAAAGAATTTGCTACTTACTTACAATTTTTTCATAATTTCTTTAATGAAAATTTCTGTATTGTGTATCCAAGAGGTGACTTCAAGAAAGAATTTGTTACTTACTTACTTCCAATTTTTTTCAAAGTTTCTTAAATGAAGTTTCTGCATTGTGTATCCATGAGGTAACTTCAAGAAAGAGTTTGTTACTTACTTAGAATTTCGTCATAATTTCTTGAACGAAATGTCTTTTTGTTTATCCATCTGGTGAATTCAAGAAAGAATTTGCTATTTACTTACAATTTTTTCATAATTTATTTAATGAAATTTCTGTATTGTGTATCCAAGAGGTGACCTCAAGAAAGAATTTGTTACTTACTTACAATTTTTTAATGGTTTCTTAAATGAATTTTATGCATTGTGTATCAAAGAGTTGACTTCAGGAAAGAGTTTGATACTTGCTTACAATAGAACTATTCTAAAGAATAAAGACGGGTTAAGCTTAAAGATATTTATTGCTTAAACGTATTGACACATAGCTCAAAGAGACACACAAAGCCCAAAGAAACATACATAGCTCAAAGAGACACAAACAGCCCAAAGAGACAAACATAGACCAAAAAGACTCAGACACCCCAAAAAAGACACACAGTCCAACGAGACACACACAGCCTAAAGAGACACACACATCACAAAGAGATACCCACAGCTCAAAGAGACACAAACAGCTCAAAGAGACGTACACGGCCCAAAGAGAAGCACACATCCAACAGAGAGACACAAAGCCCAAAACGACACAAACAGCCAAAAGAGGCACACATAGACCATAAAGATTCAAATTGCCCAAAGAGACATACAGCCTAAAGAGACACACACAGACCTAGAAGACTCAAACAGCCCAAAGAGACACACACAGCCAAAAGACACACAAACATCCCAAAGAGACACAATCAACAATAGAAAAAAACAGCCCAAAAAAGAATAAACCAGCTAAATGATGAAAAAATATATAAAAAAGACTAAAACGCTCCAAATAGAAACACAGCCCAAAGAGACGCACACAGCCACCAGAAACACACAGATCAAAAAAAAAACCGCGCCAAAAAAGAACCAAAAAGACACAAATAGAAAAAATCCCCAAATAGACACAAATACCCCAAAGAGGCATAAACCACCCCAAAGAGACACAAACAGCCTAAAGAAATACACACAGACCAAAATGACTCAAACAGCCCAAAGAGATACACATAGCCCAAAGAAACACAAACAGCCCAAAGAGACAGAAGCCCAAAGAGACAAACACAGCCCAAAAAAGACTCAAACAGCCCCAAAGAGACACAAACAGATCAAAAAGAATCAAACAGGTCAAAGAGACACACAAACAGACCAAAAAGACTCAAACAGCTCAAAGAGACACACAGCCCAAAGAGACAAGAGACGCACACATCCAACAGAGAGACACAAATCCCGAAGAGACACAAACAGCCAAAATAGGCACACACAGACCATAAAGATTCAAACTGCCCAAAGAGACATACAGCCTAAAGAGATACTCACAGCCCAAAGAGACACACACAGGCTAAAGAGACATACATACAGTTCGAAGAGACACGCAAAGCCCAAAGAAACACACACAGCCCAAAGAGACACAAACAGCCCAAAGAGACAAAACACAGATCAAAAGGGATCAAACAGCTCAAAGAGACACACAAACAGACCAAAAAGACTCAAACAGCTCAAAGAGACACACAGCCCAAAGAGACAGGAGACGCACACATCCAACAGAGAGACACAAAGCCCGAAGAGACACAAACAGCCAAAATAGGCACACACATACCATAAAGATTCAAACTGCCCAAAGAGACATACAGCCTAAAGAGACACACACATCCCAAAGAGACACACACAGGCTAAAGAGACATACACACAGTTCGAAGAGACACGCAAAGCCAAAAGAGACACACACACCGCCCAAAGACAAAAAAAACGACCATACAGACACATACATACCAAAAAGATTCAAATCCCTCCAAAGAGACACACATTGCCTCTAAGAGAAACAAATAGCCTAAGGAAACATACACACACCAAAAAACTCCCATACAGACAAATACAGACAAAAATATTAAAACGCTCCAAATCGACACACATAGCACAAAGAGGCACATACGACTCCTAAGAGACACAAACAGCCAAAAGAAAGACACAAAGACCAAAATGACTCAAACAGTCCAAAGAGACACACATAGCCCAAAGAAACACAAACAGCCCAAAGAGACAGAAGCCCACAGAGACAAACACAGCCCAAAAAAAGACTCAAACAGCCCCAAAGAGACACAAACAGATCAAAAAGAGTCAAACAGTCCACCGAGACACACAGCCCAAAGAGACGCACAAAGCCCAAAGAAACACACACAGCCCAAAGAGACACAAACAGAGACCAAAAAGACTCAAACAGCCCAAAGAGACACACAAACAGACCAAAAAGACTCAAACAGCTCAAAGAGACACACAGCCCAAAGAGACACACACAGTCTCAAGAGACACAAACAGCTCAAAGAGACACAGACAGGCCAAATAGAAACACAACTCAGAGACAAACACAGACCTAAAAGACTCAAACAGCTCAAAGAGACACATACAGACCAAAGAGAGACGCAAAGCCCAAAACGACACAAACAGCCAAAAGAGTCACACACAGACCATAAAGATTCAAACTGCCCAAAGAGACACACAGCCTAAAGAGACACACACTGCCCAAAGCCCCCCCTTGTTCAACTGAATCCCTCCATGTAACTGAACCCCTGTATAACTGAAACCCTGTACAACTGAACCCCCGTGCTACTGAACTCTCGTACTACTGAACCTTCGTGCAACTCAACCCACTTTAACTAAACCCCTCGGGGACTGTTAGATCCTATTTAAATTGACAATATTCTCCAAAATATCACTTGTGTATTATACAGTGCATAACCCCTCCATCTCCTCCGATTCGCAAATCCCATTAGTCCCTTTTTTGCAAATGTTAATCAACCATTTCCGATTCGTCGTTAGGTATTTTTCAAATTTATAACAAATTACCTCAGTTAACAGCTCCTTTGGGGTTACCTTAACTGTTAATCAGTTTAATCCTTTTGTTTTCTCCACTGATACAATCAATCACTAATTAATATCGTTCATTGTCTAAGTAAATTAAGTTATCTCCTGCCCTCATTTCGGTTTTTGGTTTACCACTAAAAAAAAAGACATTGAACTTTGAAATTACGCATACCAGAAAAACCGGAAGTGCTGGTAGTCCACTAGCCCCAGCTTTTCCACTTGAGACATTGCACCAAAAGTGCCGTTTTTAGTGCCGTTTTGAAGTTGCTGATGGTTGAATTTATAGGAAGAACGTAGATATGAGTAATATCTTTTATACGAGCTACTAAAAATCTGTATAGATACCTGCGATACCAATACGCCCAAAAATAATACGTCCGATACCGATACACTGTGCAGCCCTTTCCCCAGGGGGCTTGGAGGGTCATAATATCACCAACACCAAATATATTTGACTCTAGCAATGTCACTTGTACGCGTCAAATCTATTAAGTATCTGATGTAAGCACCCCATTCTTTAATTACCCGTGAGACATTCTTAAGCATCGCAATACCCTTACGCTAATACCTTTTCGCAAAAAATTCGCATTTTTTCTCCACTAATATCCTTGCAAATAAAAACTATTCTCTTTGAATTCAAGTCTCTTACTAATATGAAGTGTAAAGAAAACCAGTCCTTTTATTCAAATCCTACTAATCACTCAAGTTATACTCGTTCCTATCGGCAAAGGTGTAATGACCGAGTGTGATGACCTGTTTTACCTACTAGAAGAACCGGAAGGAACATAAAGTCGCTGAATTCATAAGATGGTATATACTGCTGTCCCCTCCTCAATGACTTGTTCTTTACGCTAAAGTTTGAGTCTGTCTCACAACTTTATTTTTTAAAACAATAAAAACTTTAGCGTAAAGAGCGAGGCGTTGAGGAGGGGACAGCCCCTTTCATATGCGGAATAATTTCTGTTCGTTTTAAGTTTTAATGTCGCTCCTTACTTTCAGTTTAAAAAACTTGTTTTTTTTATTTTACTGATCAGGAGGGACCTGAATTGTGGACTTGCACAGCTTGTTGATTTCGAGACCTACATGGAGCCTAGTGGATCACCCCGTCTTGATGAGTGCCTTACAGACAATCTTGGCTTTTTTGAGCTGAATGCTCTTTTTTTTGCGAGTGACCACATGGCTGTTATAGCCAGATGTAACTTTCGCATCCCAACACCGATTAAGCATGAGCAGGTTATTCGGAAATAAAAAAAGAGATTAGGACGGTTTCAGAGTACGATTACTACCCAAAATCGGAAAGTCTTTCTCAAGGAAGGTCCTTACAAGGTTGTGCAGCAAATCAACTGATAGTATCAAATTCTAACGAAAATCATATACCATCTAATAAGAAAGTATATCAAACAGTTCGTGGTAACGATCTGTAAGTAAGGAGCGACTCGGTTCAATAGTAACCGAAACTCTAAAAAAACAGAATTTTCATATCAATAAATATATAAAAAGCATCAGCTTATTATGCTGACTCCAAATGTATAACAATCATCAAGCGTAGTCATACCCATCAAAAGTTATGAGCCTGAGAAAATTTGCCTTATTTTTGAAATAGGAGGGAGGGGGCATCTAAAATTCAGGGAATATATATGAAAATTATATCATCAGATTCAGCGTACTGAAGAACCTTACTGTATAAGTTTCAAGCTCCTATATACAAAAATGCGGATTTTTGCTATTTTTGTCAGAAGACAACTCACGGATGCGTATTTATTTGTTTTGTTGTTTTTTGTTTATTTTTCCAGGCGTTATCCTATTGAAATAACGATCCTAGAAGATCGGGAGAGGGTCTTTTCGAACGGAAATTAAAAGTTCTAATGCCCTTTTTAAGTGACCAAAAAGATTGGAGGGCAACTAGCCCCCTATTACGCCCATTTATTTCCCGAAGTCATCTGATCAAAAGTTTGAGATAGCCATTTTGTTCAGTATAGTTGAAAGATCAAGCAACTATGTCCTTAGGGGTAAAATGACCCCCCAGAGTCTGTGGAGAAAAGGCCTGTAAGTTATAAAATTTGACCATTGTTTACGTATAGTATTTTTTATTGGGAAGTACACTGATATTTTTTTTGTGGGGGGGGGGGGATTTTGGGATTGGTGTGTAGTTCCATAGGAAGAATCTTCTTTGGGGAGGAAAATTTCCGGGGGATAGGGGTGAATTTTCCAGGGAAAATTTTACACTGGGGGGATTTTGCCAGAATGTCTATTGGAAATTCTTTTTAATTGTCTTAGATTCTCTTTGCCAACTCAATTTTGCGTGTGAAGATGTTCCAGAGGAAATATCTGGGGGCTATTTTCCGCGTGTTTTGATTTCCGGAAATAAGTTTCCACGCAAGGGGGCATTTCAGGTGTGAATAAGAAACCGATATTTTTCAAACGAAAGTATGCTAAGGATAATTTCCCAGGCTGAATCGTCCGCAAGTTAATTTAACGGGAAGAGGGATTTTCAGCGACGATCGAACTGTCTGTTGGGAAATTGACGGGGGGAGGAGGTGTGCTGTACGTTGGATGAAATTTCTTTTTGAGAAGTTTCCAGTGAGGGGGGGGGGAATTTCGTGGAGGGTGAGTCCGATTTACCAGCATTATTTGAAAGCTGAACAGAAATTAAATTTAAAAAAAAGTTTTTTTTAACTGGAAGTAAGGAGCAACATCAAAGCTCAAACCGAGTAGCAATTATTCCGTATATGAAGGGTTGCCCCCTCCTCGATACCTTGCTCTTTAGGCTAAAGTTTGACTGTTCGTCTCAATTTTTTAAGAACGGCTACTGAAACACAGGAGCCGTTTAATTAGATTAGGAATCTTATTTTAAAGGGCTATTAAAGCGCTAATAGCTTTAGTGTAAAGAGCAATATATTGAGAAGGGGGCAACACTTTATATAGGGAATAATTTCTTGTAATTAATAAAAGAAATTTGTATTAATTTGTTTGTTTTGAGTTTTTATGCTGCTCCTTACTTTCAGTTAAAAAAGATTTTTTTTTTCTATTTAATTAAGCAAAGACACAACCTGGTTTGACATCACTTTTAAGAAGGTTATTGGAGAAAAGCAGAAAGAACACAAAAGCGGGCTTTTTCTTAGTGGAGACGATCGAGTGGGATTCGGGAATGTGGGTAATGACGGTTTTCGTTTGCTTTGCCAATTCTGACTACAATATAAGAAGAGTTTTACTATCAAACTTCAAAATGCCTCGACAAAAGAATGCGTGGGAGTTGTTAAAGAGACGACTCCGTTGATAGGGAAGTTTTTCCATTTCCTCCCGTCAGACAGACGGAATGATGACCTGTGATTCTCAGGCAAAGACTGAAGCTCTTGCTGAAACCTTTGCCGAGTTTCCTAGTCTACATGACAACGGTTGAGAAGTCCCTGACTTGTTCAGTGCATAGATATCGCCCTTGACTGCTTTACTCATTCAGCTCCGAAAGTCTAGCAGGCGCTATAAAGCCCTAACGTAACCAATTCATCTGGTCCAGATGGCATACCAAACGCTGTCCTTAAGCACAGTGGTTCCGAACTAGCCGGCTTTTGTCATTATTCTTCCAGCTGTGCTTTCACTTTAGATCCTACCCAGAGGCCTGGAAGGCTGCCTACGACATCCCTGTTCCCAGACTAAATAACGAACCCAGCACATACTGGTTCATACCTCCTTTGTTGCATTGGTAAGGCCTATAGTGCATTTCTAATAAAAACTCTTTACACATACCTGAAGTCAAATAATCATATAAGCCATAAGAAGTAGGGTTTTTGCCGGAAACGCTTGACTGCCATTATGTCCAGCATAAGGAGTGGATTGAACTTATGACCAAAGGTCATGTTACAAGGCCGCCAGATTTCCTAGTGAAAAAGCTTTTGATAAAGTCTGGCATAACCGCCTGTTGAAAAAATTGAAGCACATTTAAGAATTCCGTGGGTGTCTACTTGAGGTTCTTTGAAGTTTTCTAAGAATCGTAATCTCTGTGTAGTCCTCCTAAGGTTTACTTCCAGCTAGTATATAGTATAAACTAGGGCTCCTCAAGATATGACCTGGAAGTCACCCTATGGAATCACCACCCTTTGGAAATCACCCAGATCATTACCGAGGTAAGCCTTTTTGTGCTCTTATGATTGACTGGTGTATATAAACGTCACTGTGACGATTTTATTAACCCTCTACACCATTTTACTTACGACACGATGGTCCTTGCAATTGCGTATAAGCATGATGACTGCACAAGCTTCTGCTAATGCTACTACTAAAAACTCAATGCAGCACCAAGCCGCCTGAGCCCACAACTACGTACGCTCCTCTTCCACCCCGATCTCTTTAAAGCATCCCTCTTTACATCCTCCCAGGAAGTTCCATTTCCGACGATCTGTCATCTTTTATCCGCAGAACGTGCCCTAGCCATTTCTACCTTTCTCTCATTATAGCTCTAGAAAGCGGGATTGAATCATATTCTTCGTGCAGCTTACTATTTGAAATATGGTCAGTCAGACGGGTACCCAAAACAATCCGTTTACTATTTCTCTGGAAAACATATAAAAAATCCTCCTCCATTTTTTGGAGCGCCCAAGCTTTAGAACCGTACTTAAGCGCTGTCATCACTGTAGCTTCTAATATTCTAATCTTGGTTCGCCGGCTTATCATCCTATTCCTACGAAAAATATCAACTTTTAAAAAACACTCTGAATCTTAGCTATTCAACTTTTAACATCTTCACCGCACCCACCGTCTTTACTAATAATGCTACCAAGGCAAGTGAAGCTGTCCCCTAGATCGATCTTCTCCTTACCCAGCATCACTTCTTCATCTTCACTTATTCCTAACCTTAGCGACATTTTCAAACCTTATCTTGCACCCCAAACTCTCAAAACGTTCATTTTAGCTTCTTTACCATACAAGGATATGACCTTCGCTAAAGCTGTTCTATCGGCTGAATCAAACGCTTGCTCATAATCTATAAAACTGAGGACCAAAGGTGTTTGATAACCCAGACACTTCTCACTTATTATTCTAAGAGTGAAAATTTGATTGATGCAACCTCTCCCCTTCCTAAAACCACACTGTTTCTCTTTTAAGACTTTATCTACAAGTTTAAAAAGTATCATCATGCTAAGTAATTTGCTTTCTACAGAACCAGGCCAATGCCTCTATAATTACCACGCTCACTCGTATCACCTTTTTTATAAAGGGGTTTAATTAAAGTTTTCCTAAAATCACGAGGCACTTCCCCCTTTTCAAAATCATATTCAAAGTAATGTGTCTCTAGCTTCACAACCACCATCTTTAAAAAACTCACTTACCATACTATCAGCACCTAGACTTGTTCCTGAAAACATGCCTGTTCTTTGAAAGAAAGCTCAGCAGGCGCTATTCCAGGGACAACAAATCAGCAAATGGTTGATGAGTGGCATTTTAGGCCTAAAATTTTTAGCGGGCTGGCGCCTTCATAATTATCTTCAACTAAAAATTAAATTAAAAAGAGCGGAAATCTCAATTTTACCTGATTGCCTGTTCTTTGTGAAATTTTAAGCGAGTACTAAGAGCGAAACATTTTAAACTCGCAAGATTTTTTACAAGTGAAATTCATGGGTCTCTGTGCTTTGGCTGTGATTTGACAGTTCCGGACCCCTGACTCCCAGCTATTATTGGCATAAGAAACTAAAGATCTAAAAATGCAATGCTTAGTCAAATACGCCAATTATCTGCATCAAATTGCTTATCTTTTTTCTCTTATCAGTAAGAATTTGCCAATAAGTCATTTAATCAAGAAGTCTGAAGTTGAATTTGGTCTTTGATCGGTGTAATGAAAGGTTTTATTTGTGACGAATGGATTTTAGTTAATATAAGGGTTATATCACTCTAAAATATTTAAATAGGTATGTCAAATAGGTCAAATAGATGGGAATTTTCCACCCTATATCACCTAAAATTGCTTAGCATTTTCCAAAACTCTCGGGCTATTCGAATCTCAAAATGTCTACTCGTTCTCCAATATCCATCGGTGAACGGCTGAATACCGTGAAGGGAATGCCCTATATTTTCTGTATTTCAGATTTCTCTTTTTTTCGTATTCAAACGTTTCTATCTTTTTCGATTTCAGAATCTCGTAAAAAATTCAATATTTTTGCCTAGGCTGATTTGAAATTGTTTAAAGAGAATTGTCGGTAAATAAATAAAAAAAAGCGTGCTAGCCTGAATTGACGGTAAATTCAATGGTGTGGCCTGCAATTGATCTCACAATTTAAAACGGTTATCAGCAGGTTGGGCCGATCCAAAAGAGAAAAATTGCCAAAATCTCGACGCCGTCCCAAAGCTGACAGGAACCTTAAGCCAAAGTTAGTCCATCTTTTCTGGAATTTATTAGAAGTTTACAATATTTGCAATAAAAATTCATACTGTAAAACTGAAATTCATTTAACAAGACAAGGGGTTCAACTACTCAAGTATTAAAAGAACTAACTAAAAAGAAGAAGCTAATTCCCCCTATTGACACCGCCATAAAAAGCGTTAGTAAGTATAGGTATAATAATTTGATCAAAATCATTAAATAAAAACTGAATACTTTAAATAGACTTTTTATCAAAATTATTAAGTAACAATTTAATAAAAATTTCACAATTTTTCTAATTACAGGCTTTATGGGCATTTAAGCAAAAAATCGGAAATTAATTTGATTAGATACATTCTAAGAGCACACTGGCTATCCATGACGTATAAAACAAAGAAAAAATAAATAAATGAAAAATAAAATCCAATAGCCGAGAAAAACGAGGGTAGTGTCGGCAAGTATAAAAATATGAAGTGAAAATAAGTAGATATTTCGACAAGTCGTCCTCAGTGCCAAGAAAGAAATAACAACGAAAAAAAATGTAACTTATTGAAGTAAACTTCACAAGAGAACAAATACACACTGTATTTGTTTCTTGTCGTCCCAATCACCAGGTCGTCCCCGAATGAGGTGAAAGAAGGTCATCAGGAAGGGTTTAAGAGAAACTGGAATTTCTTGTACGTGTCTAAAGAGAGACGTTTTTGAATAGATTGGTATGGAGATGGGGTGTGCGTAGTTGTGTTGACCCCAAGTAGCTTAGTGCTGCAAAGAGTTGATAGTAATAGTAGTAGGAAGGGTGAAAAAGATTTTGAGTCTACTCATCACTGAAATTTTTTTTGAATTTTTACAATTTTCCCAGCTCGCTCCCATATTAAAATCAGGCTGCTTAGTGTTGCCTGGTTGCACGGCTCCCTGCCTTGATGTTTAAATACACCAGATTTTCAAAATTGCTTTAAAAAAATTAAATTATAAACGTCTTCGGTGATAAAGATATTATCTACGGCTACGAATGTTCGATTGTCATTTGCAAAAGCGGGTGAAATGTACCACATTTTGTACGATTTTTTGAATGAACAACTGACAAATTTCCAAAAAATTGCTCTTTGGGTCGCTTGAACACGAAAAAGGTGGGAAAATCGGAACACTGATCGTTGATGCAGTAATGCATTCTTCACAAGACGTGGAATTAAAACATATAGAACGTTCGAACACGTTCGTGTTCCACAATTTTATCCTTAAATTCTTATGAAAATCAATTGTGTGTCGTTTAAGCTAAGCATATTAAAATATTGAATACCCTTAACATAACTCTCATGCTACGTAACGGAAACATAAAAAGTAATTTTTTTTTTTTTTTTTTTATTAAACTACTTTTTACATCACATTAAACACTTGACTGTCGAAGTCCCAAATAGCTATGTCGTGTGAAAAACGGGAAAAAGCGGAACATAATTTTTTAAACCCGGAATTCTTGATCTTTGTCGTATTAATTTTCGAGGATCACACTGCCTTTCCATGACGTACAAATAACAGTTCAATATGGACAAATTCCTACATTTGATAGTGAAACAACAAAAAAATCTCTGGATATTTTGGTCACATATACAGCGGCTGTCTTCAGAAGATAAACTAAAACAATACAAATGAAAAGGTCGACATATATTGAAAACAACAAATTAATTACATATTCTTCAATGTCTTATTTTCCTGAAATCAGTTACAGATGCAGTAAGTTTATCTCATTCATTAACTCTCAAAACAAAAATCAATAATAAAAGGTCTTTGGTGGTAAAAGAATTCTCTAGGCCTACGATTATTCGATTATGTTCTTTGCCGAAACCGCTGGTGTTTACCACGTTCCATATGACTTCACAGTTGAACAACGGTCGAAGTTCCAAAGTACTATTCTTAAAATCGCTTGAAAACGGAAAAATAGCGCTTTTGAAAAACAAACTAATAACAAGATGTCTTTGATCATAAAAGAAATATCTACACCTACGATTATCCGACTGAATCATTGTTCAAAACGTGCGGTATGTACTACGCTCTATATGATTTCACAATTGAACAACGGTCGAATTGCCGAAGAACCCTTCTGAGAAAAAGTGGGGCATAATTTTCAAGAATTGGAAATCTTAATTTAGATCTCGTCAGAGGGAGTCTATGAATGTCATTTTTTTTAATTTATTATGAAGCCAGTTATGATTATTACATTAATTTGCTTTGGAAAAACAAATCAGTTCTAGAGCGATTTTTGATGATAAATACACCTCTACAGTCTACACCTACGATTTATCGATTGTGTCATTTGCCAAAACGGGTGATATGTACCACGTCCTAGAAAAGGGCGATATGTACTAAGTCATAAGATCGTTTTTAGAGTCGAATGAAATGGAAAAGTGAGGCATAATGTTTCTAAGTTGGAATGGGTAGTGTTGGCCGTGTTACAGAGAATTCTTGCATACCGTTTTTCTTTATTATTGATAAACCATTTAAGATTATTGCATTCAATTGCTTCCGAAAAATAGACAATGATAAAACTTCTTTGATGATAAAAGAAATCTTCTTTTTGGTTGTGTACTTTAACAAAACGGGGCAATACGTACCACGTTCTGTATAATTTCACGGATGAACAACTGCTGCAATAGACAACTGTTTGCATGACAATTCACACATGTGGGCTTTGGAATGCACTTCTACATGCATTTTCCGCAAATCATGGAATGAAAAATCCACATGGCTTGAAACTACTTTAGAGGGGCTGGGGGACATAAATGGTAAAAATTTATATTATTTACATTACATTATAATAATATAATAATTATTATATTATAATAATATTATTACTATAATAATATTATTTACTTTTAAATTTTAATATTATTTTATTCTACTGTTTGTCCTGTTTAATTTGACACCTCATTTACGAATTTTTGACCATAATTTATTTTTTTAAAACATAGACTTCATCAAAATAAAAATTTTTTAATAAAAATGAAAAAATAAATAAAACCTAATATAGTTAGCTGAAAACCCTAGACCATTTTTTTAACCTGGAGTTTAATTTGAATTTTCTGAAGATTTATGTTTTATATACTTTTGATACACGTTTCTTTGGAAGCATTTGAGGCATATTAATAAAACTATTTGTAATTTGTTTGTCATGTTATAGTAAATATTTTAAACACTGCAGCATGGGAAGTTCTTTTTATTTTTATTTATACATCACTTTGTTGTCATGAATAGGCTACTGGGTAATTTTTTAACGAAAATTCATAATAATATAATAAATTATATATTATGTTACATATTTTACATATATATATATATATATATATATATATATATATATATATATATATATATATATATATATATATATATATATATATATATATATATATATATATATATATATATATATATATATATATATATATATATATATACCTATATGTTTGTTACGGTAAATGTCCGGAAATTGGTTAATGTCGAGATTCACCGGTGAATGTCCGAAATACCGTTTTTCTCCTTGGATTTAGTCACCGCTGCCAGTCATTTTTTTCAAATTAGTGCAAGGTTTGATGATGACACATTTGGTTAGATTAGATTATGTTTGGTTAGACGATGTTAGTTTGGTTAAGGTTAGCTTAAGTAAGGTTTTTAACCCATTTCTGATATTTAGATTTAGGTATCTTTCATGATTCCTGAGAAAAGTGTACCTGAAGTGAAAAAAAGATTAATCTCGGAAAATTTGAATTAAAGTTTAGGTTTTAGAAAAATAATGACTGTTTTTTTAACCCAATTGTATTAAGTTTTTTTATTTTATTTGTTTTTTATTTTTGTCTTTTAAAATAATTTTTTTATTATTCATTAAAAAAAGATAAAGCTAAAAAGATAAAGGTTTGAGGTGTCAGATAAAAGGGTCACTGAGGTGTCAAATGAAGCAGGACAAACGGTAAAATAAAATAATGTTGAAAACTAAAAATCTTAAATTCTTACTTATTGTATCAGCGACCAACCTTAATATTTTTATTATGATTTTTCACTGATGATTTCTAAGTTACTTACTAGTGTGGCAACAGACAGACTTGGTTAGAGAAAAATGGGAGGGGGTTGAAGAGGTATATATTAAAACTTGATATACTACTTGACAATAACACTGGTGCGGTTAAGGAAGGAAATGAGGTTAGCAGTTGGTTTCGTGTTAAATCAGGAGTTAAACAGGGTTGTGTTCTACCTCCCTTAATATGGATCATTTTGATGGATTTTGTCTTAAGGAGCACAGGAAAGGAAATGGGAGACCACAGAATCAAATGGGGAGAAAAATCTCTCCTGGACTTAGATTATGCTGATGATTTAAGCATCCTTGATGAAAGTGTAAGCAAAATGAATGAGCTTTTAGAGGTTTTGCGAATTGAGGGTGCTAGAATAGGTTTGAAAATTAATGTTAAGAAGACCAAGTCACTAATGCTAGGAATAAGTGAAGATGAAAAGGTGACATTGGGTAACGAAAAGATTGATCAGCTGGGCAGCTTCACTTACCTTGGTAGTATCAAACATTCGTGGTAACGAACTGTAAGTAAGGAGCGACCCGGCTCAATAGTAATCACAACTCTTAAACAACGGAATTTTGATACCAGTAGATACATCAAAAGAATCAGATTTTTATGCTGATTTCAAATATTTAATTTTCATAAAGTTTAGTATTTTCCTTTTTTTTTGTCTTTTTTTTTAGTCCCATGTTTAGTCTAAAAAAAAATCGCCTTATTTTCGAAAGAGGGGGAAACTCCCCCTAAAAGTGATATAATCTTAATGAAAATCAAACCATCATATTCAGCGTATCAAAGAACCATACTGTAGAGGTTTCAAGCTCCTATCCGCAAAAATGTCAAATTTTGCATTTTTTGCCAGAAGAAAGATCACGGATGCGTTTTTATTTGTTTGTTTTTTTTCCCCAGGGGTGATCGTATCAATCCAGTGGTTGAAAAATATAGCAAGAGGGCTCATTCGAACGGAAATTAAAATTTCTAGTGCCCTTTTTAAGTGACCAAAAAAATTCGAAGGCAACTAGGCCCCCTCCCACGCTAATGTTTTTCCCAAAGGCACCGGATCAAAATTTTGAGATAGCCATTTGTTCAGCATAGTCGAAAGCCTAATAAATATGTCTTTGAGGATGACTTAGTCCCCCACAGTCCCCGGGGGAAGGACTGCCAGTTATGAACATTACCCATTGTTTACATATAGTATTTGTTATTTGGAAGTATGCTGACGTTTTCAAGAGGGATTTATCCTGGTGGGTAGTTTTTTTTAACTGAAAGTAAGGAGCAACATTAAGACTTAAAACGAACAGAAATTATTACGTATATGAGGGGTTCTCCCCCTAGTCGATACCTCGCTCTTTAAGCTAAAGTTTGTTTAGTACTTTCAAAAAAGCTATCTTTTCTAATTAAACCACCTTTGTGATTCAGGGGTCGTTCTTAAAGAATAATTGTTTTAAAAAAACTACGTTTTTTAAAGAGTTAAAGAGGCTGAGTCACAAGTTCGAACCTTAAAACGTACAGGGATTAGGAGGTACAGTTGGGGGGCTGCCGCCCCCCCCCAACTCTCCCACTTTCGCAACCTTTAAATAAAAAAAACAAGTTTTTTAAACTGAAAGTAAGGAGCAACTTCAAAACTTAAAACGAACAGAAATTATTCCGTATATGAAAGGGGCTGTGCCCTCCTAAACGCCTTGCTCTTTACGCTAAAGTTTGACTTCTCACAACTCTTTTTTTTAAACAACAAAATTTGCACGTTTCTTAGTTGGAGCTTGGGCTACAAAATGCGATCACCGCTGTCTCTCTGCGACCGCTAGGACCGGAAATCGCTTCACATTGTGGTGTTAACGCTTAACGCCTCTTTAAAGAGGCACAAGTGTGCCTCCTTGATTAGCTCGGCAACGGAAAAACCCAACGGTTTTTTTTGTCAAAGTCTCTGCAATCTATTTTTGAGGCAAGCAAATACAAAGTAAGATTTTTGTTTTTCGACAAAAAAAACTTCTGGGAAGGAGCTGGGATTTTTGGAAGCTTGCAGTCGGTCTTGTCAGGTTGAGAGGACTATTTTGATCTAATATAATGTTGAAATACTTTGCTTTTAGGAATTTCAACAATTAAGGTTTTAAGCTCCCAGGCCCCATGTTTCAAAGCAGTGGAGACTTACCTGTAACCTGAAGGCCGACTGTGATATTCTTCTGGAGACGCCTGTTATGCCGAAGGATTTAATGGATTGGATTTAAAAAAGAAACTGAGCTTCTTTTTTAAACTTTAAATTCAATATAAACCCAACGCCTCGCTCTTTACGCTAAAGTTTTTATTTTTTAAAAAAAAAGAGTTGTGAGAAAGTCAAACATTAGCGTAAAGAGCGAGGCGTTGAGGAGGGCACAGTCCCTTTCATATACGGAAGCGGGGGTTTGGGGGGCGGCCGCCCCCTAACTGCACTTCCTAATCCCTTTGCGTTTTAAGGTTCGAACTTGTGACTCAGCCTCTTTAACTCTTTAGAAAACGTAGTTTTTTTTCAAATAATTTAAAAAAGAAACTGAGTTTCTTTTTTAAACTTTAAATTCAGTATAAGATAAGATAAGATTTATTGCAAAAAGCCTGTGGGCCATAGCAATACATAATACAATCTACAAACCAACACTCAGGAACAAAATACAACTTTAGATAGAAAAATCAAAAAAGGAAAAAAGAAAAAGAACAACAAAATGACAAAAAAGAAACACACCAAGGTTCGACTTTTAATCAACAAACACAATATAATAAAATTCAAATCATAAAAATAGTATCAGGCTATCCCCTCAAACATGATTCCCTATATTTAGTCCCTAAATGAAGAAACTTACATGCACAACTGTTTAATAGCACATGCGTTCCTCTCAGCCATCCGCTCTATTAACCAGCATTCGCTCCCAAACACTCGTCCGAAACATTCATTCCGCAACTCAGACAGCTCTTCACACTCGAATACAAAATGAAATAAGTTTTCCTTCACCAATCCACACATTGGGCAAAAATAAGGGCCAACCGCCAGCCTAAACTTTCCCAAAAATTTCCTTCACTCACCTAAATCCAAACTATCCCCTCTGACCAACAAGAAATTCTTCAATTTCTCTCTATTCAACCCCAACTAAAGATAAACCTCCCCCCACCAGTCTTTGGCTTGGGAGTAAAACCTCAAAGACATAGATTGGTCCTTCTTGCCACTCTTGGATTTCTTGGTCATTTAGGGTTCGCTGGACTTCCTTCCATACTGACACGGTCTCATCCATCGGGGCATTTTCCTTCATTCCACATCTCCGATATAAAAAAATTTCTCTGACAGGGAATCGAACCCGGATCTTCCGCCTGACAGTCAGGAACAACGACCATTGTACCACAGAGACACTTACGGAAATGTTATTTTAGTCTCCCGTATCTATTTTTGATGCAAGCAAATCCCCACAAAACTTGATATCTGGTTTTTGGAAAATAGGAAAGGAAGGATTGGATTGAGGTAAAATTTTAGGATAAGCTCCCAGGCCCAAGGAAAGCTTATCCTCTAAATTTCAGCCCGATCGAACAACTTTAAAGGGAGGCTGTGGTGGGAAAAATTAACATGGGCTCTTATAGGAAGACGAGGTTTTTCGTAAATGTAAATTCGGGGGATAATTTTTTCGGTCTGAAAATATCAAAAGGCCCTAACAGGTTGAATTCCGCTTCGAATGAGTCCTCATTCACCTGGATCCGTTGCCAACTGTGGCCTGTAGGCGTGGCTGATCAAAAAAAAGAGAAATGAACATTGTGTGGCTATATTTGTTTTTTGGAAAACAGGGAAGGAGTAATCGGATTGAGCTGAAATTTCTAAGATAAGCTTCCGGGCCCTAGGAAAGCTCAACCTCTAAATTTCAGCCCAATCGGACAACGTTAAAGGGGGGCTGTGGTCGGAGGGTCGAAACTTCCGGCCCACTTTTACCCATGGAGATAAAGTCGGGGGGGGGTGAAATTTTGCACGTTTCTTAGTTGGAGCTTGGGCTACAAAATGCGATCATAAGCTAACCTAATCTAACCTTTTCCGGCGAGTATGGTTAGGTTAGGTTAGGCTAGATTAAGTTAGGTTAGATTAGGTTAGGTTAAGTTAGGTTAGGTTAGCCCACGTACGCTACACTTAGGTTAGCTTAGGTTAGGTGAGAGACAGGAAAAAAGTTAGGTGTATGATGAGGTTAGGTTAGATTAAGTTAGGTTAGGTTAAGTTAGGTTAGGTTAGCCTACGTACGTGCGCGTATGTAGGCTAACCTAGTCTAACCTAACTTAACCTAACCTAACTTAATCTAACCTAATCATACACCTAACTTTTTGCCTGTCTCTCACCTAACCTAAGCTAACCTAAGTGAAGCGTGCGTGGGCTAACATAACCTAACTTAACCTAACCTAATCTAACCTAACTTAATCTAGCCTACCCTAACCTAACCATACTCGCCGGAAAAGGTTAGATTAGGTTAGCTTATCATGAGCGCTCATGATAAGCTAACCTAATCTAACTTAACTTAAACGTGGAGAAACCTAACCTATAACCTAACCTAACCTAATCTAACCTATGGTTTTGGTATTTCTATGCAATATTGTGTAATTTTGTGGTTATGCTAGTTTGGACTAAACTTCAACTCTAACTAAATCTCTAAGCTAAGATTCTAGGCTACACCTCTAAGCTATAACTCTTAAGTAAAACTAAAATAAACAATAACTCTAACTAAAACTCTAAGCTAAGACTCTAAGCTAAAACTATAAACTCTTAACTATAACTAAACTAAACGAAATTTCAACCCTAACTAAAACTCTAATCTAAGACTTTAAGGTAAAACTCAAAACTATTAACTAAAACTAAACTAAACTAAATCTCTAACAAAAACTCTAAGCTAAGACTCTAAGATAAAACTATAAACTCTTAACTAAAACTAAACTGAACTAGATCTTCAAAAAAAACTATAATCTAAGACTATAAGCTAAAAAATATACACTCTTAAATAAAAAAAAACTAAACTAGAAATATAACAAAAACTATAATCTAATAATATAATATAAAATTATAAACTATTAACTAAAACTAAAATAAACTATAACTATAACTAAAACTCTAAGATATGACTCTAATGTAAAACACAAAACTCTTAACTAAAAGTAAACTAAACTAGAACTCTAACAAAAACTCTAAGATAGGACTCTAATCTAAAAAACTCTAAACTCTTAACTAAAACTAAACTAAACTAAAACTTCAACAAAAACTCTAAGCTATTATTCTATGATAAAACTCTAAACTATTAAGTAAACTAAACTATAACTCTAACAAAGACTCTAAACTAAGACTCTAAGCTAAAAACTCTAAACTCTTAACTATAACTAAACTAAACTTCAACTCTAACTATAACTCTAAGCTAAGACTAAGCTAAAACTCTAAACTCTTAACTAAAACTAAACTAAACTAAAACTCTAAGCTAAGTCTCGAAGGTAAAACTCCAGACGCTTAACTATATCTAAACTAAACTAGAACTCTAACAAAAACTCTAAGCTACGACTCTAAGCTAAAACTCTAAACTATTAACTAAACCTAAACTAAATTAGAACTTCAACAAAAACTCTAAGCAAAGGACTCTAAGCCAAAAACTCTAAACTCATAACTAAAACTAAAATAAACTAGAACTCCAACAAAAACTCTAAGCTAAGACTCTAAGCTAAAATTCTAAACTCTTAGCTAAAACTAAACTAAACGAGAACTCTAACTAAAACTCTAAGCTAAGACTCTTAGGTAAAACACTAAACTCTTAACTAAAAGTAAACTAAACTAGAACTCTAACTGAAACTCAAAGGTAAAACATCAAATTCTTAACTAAAACTAAACTAAACTAGAACTCTAACAAAAACTCTAAGCTAAGACTCTAAACTAAAATTCTAAACTCTTAACTAAAACTAAACTAGAACTCTAACTAAAAATCTAAGCTAAGACTCTATGGTAAAACACCAAACTCTTAACTAAAACTAAACTAAACTAGAACTCTAACTGAAACTCAAAGGTAAAACATCAAATTCTTAACTAAAGTTAAATTAAACTAGAACTCTAACAAAAACTCTAAGCTAAGACTCTAAGGTAAAACTCTAAACTCTTAAGTAAAATTAAGCTAAACTAGAACTCTAACAAAAACTGTAAGCTAAGACTCAGCTAAAACTCGAGACTCTTAACTAAATCTTAACCAAGCTGTAACTTTAATTAAAAATAAAATATATTAATATAAGATTAAACTATAAATTATTTAATTTAAATAAACTAAAATTAAAATATAACTAAAACTATAAGATAAGACTATATGGTAAAACTCTAAACTCTTAACTAAAAATAAACTAAACTAGAACTCTAAATAAAACTAAGCTAAGACTCTATGCTAAAAACTTTAAACTCTTAACTAAAACTAAACTAAACTAGAACTCTAATTCAAACTCTAAGTCTAAGCTAAAACTCTAAACTAAAACTAAACTAAACTAGAAATTCAACAAAAACTGTAAACTAAGACTCTAAGCTAAAAACACTAAACTCTTACCCAAAACTAAACTAAACTAGAACTCTAACAAAAACTCTAAGCTGAGACTCTAAGCTAAAATTCTATACTCTTAAGTAAAACTAAACTTAACTAAAACTCAAAGCTAAGTCTCTAAGCTAAAACTCTAAACTCCTAACTATTACTAAACTAAACTTCAACTCTAACAAAAACTATCAGCAAAGACTCTAAGCTAAAACTAGAAACTATTAACTAAAACTAAAACTAAACTAAACTAAAACTTCAACAAAAACTCTAAGCTAAGACTCTAAGCTAAAAACTCCAAAATATTAACTAAAAATAAACTAAACTAGAACTATAAAAAAATCTTTAAGCTAAGACTCTAAACTAAAAAACTCTAAACTCTTAACTAAAACTAAACTAAACTATAACTCCAACAAAAACTCTAAACTAAGACTCTAAGGTAAAAAACTGTAAAATCTAAACTAAATGTAAACTAGACTAGAACACTAACTGAAACTAAAAGGTAAAAAACAAAATTCTTAACTGAAATTAAACTAAACTTCAACTCTAACAAAAACTCTAAGCTAAGACTCTAAACTATTAACTAAAACTAAACTAGAACTTCAACAAAAACTCTAAGTTAAAAACTCTAAACTCTTAACTAAAACTTAACCAAACTATAACTTTAAGTAAAACTCTAAGCTACGACTCTAAGCTAAAACTATAAATTCTGAACTTTAACTAAAACTAAACTAAAATATAACTCTCACTAAAAGTCTTAGATAATACTCTGTTGTAAAATCTAAACTTTTAAATAAGACTATACAAAACTAGAACTCCAATTGAAACTCAAAGGTATAAAATCAAAATATTAAGTAAAAATAAACTAAACTAGAATTCTAACAAAAAAAACCTCTAAACACTTAACTAAAACTAAACTAAACTTCAACTCTAACAAAAACTCTAAGTTAAGACTCTAAGCTAAAACTCTAAACTAAAACTAAACTATACTAGAACTCCAACATAAACTCTAAGCTAATACTCTAAGCTAAAAACACTAAACTATTAAATAAAACTAAAATAAACTAGAACTCTAACAAAAACTCTAAGCTGAGACTAAAACTAAACTAAACTAGAAATCTAACGAAAACTCTAAGCTAAGACTCTATACTAAAACTCTAAACTATTAACTAAAACTAAACTAAACTAGAACTTCAACAAAAACTCTAAGCTAAAAACTCTAAACTCTTAACTAAAACTTAACCAAACTATAACTTTAAGCTAAGACTCTAAGCTAAAACTCTAAATTCTGAACTGTAACTAAAACTAAAATAAACTATAAATCTAAATAAAAATATAAGCTAATAATATATGTTAAACTATAAACTATTAACTAAAAATAAACTAAACTACAACTCTAACTTAAACACAAAGTTAAAAAATAGAACTCTTAACTAAAATTAAAATAAACTAGAACTCTAACAAAAAAAAACTCTATACTCTTAACTAAAACTAAGCTAAACTTCAACTCTAACAAAAACTCTAAGTTAAGACTCTAAGCTAAAACTCTAGACTAAAACTAACCTAAACTAGAACTTCCACATAAACTCTAAGCTAAGACTCTAAGCTAAAAACACTAAACTCTTAACTAAAACTAAAATAAACTAGGACGTTAACAAAAACTCTAAGCTGAGACTCTAAGCTAAAACTCTAAACTCTTAAGTAAAACTAAACTAAACTTCAACTCTAACAAAAACTCTAAGCTAAGACTCTAAGCTAAAACTCTAAACTCTTAAGTAAAACTAAACTAAACTAGAACTCTAAGCTAAGACTCTAAGGTAAAACACCAAACTCTTAACTGAAAGTATACTAAACTAGAACTCTAACTGAAACTCAAAGGTAAAACATCAAACTCTTAACTAAAATTAAACTAAACTAGAACTCTAACAAAAAACTCTAATCTAAGACTCTAAGCTAAAACTCGAAACTCTTAACTAAAACTTAGTCAGTATCATAAAATATTAAAAAATGGGGGAGGGGAGGGGGAGGAGGGAAGGGGGAGGAGGGGAGGGGGAGGAGGGGTGGGGGAGGGGAGGGGAAGGTGAGGAGGGGGAGGAGAGGGAGGGAGAGGGAGGGGGACCCTTTGGGGGCCAAGGGGGGGAGGGGGCCTTTGGGGCCTGAGGTGTGCTTTGGGGGCTGGGGGTGGGCCTTTAGGGCCGGGTGGTCCTTTGGGGACCTGGTGAGGGCCTGGGGCACCGGGGGTCCTTTGGGTGTCTGGGGGGCCCTTTGGGAGCCCTGTGGACCTTTGGGGGCTGGGGGAGGGCCTTTGGGGGCCCGGAGAGGGCCTTTGGGGGTCTGGGGAGGGCCTTTGGGGATCTGGGGGACCTTTGAGGATCGGTGGCCTCCTTCGGGGTTGGGGTGGGGGGATCGGAACCCTTTGGGCTTGTGGTAGGGGACCTCACAACATTGTTCAAATGGAACTTGTGTATTATAAGGACCAAAGAGTTTCACCCTCAAATCCTCTTCTAAAATCATCTTTTAAAATCATCTTTTAAAATGTCTCTAACTGTTTCGCCGAAATAATTCCATAACCTGTCTAAAAAAGTTTCGCCCAAATAATCCCTAAACGTAAATTCAGCGTGTTCCTTTTGTTTTTGGCATCTCTGCGCTGAGGCATTTCAAATTAATAAGAAACCTGATTCCCGCGCTAAAACAATTCATCGCTAAGATGTTTCTTTGAGAATTGTTTCCATGGCGTTTGGTTATTAATATCTTTTGGAGTTCGACCAAAAGAGTTGTTTCCGAGGCAAAGACATTAATGACTTGGATCTATTCCTGGAGAAATGTTGACAGTATCTGTCAGACATTATTAAACTTTGCCTGGAAACAATTTGATTAATGAATGACAGCACAGGTGTTCCAAATTCCCAATCGATTACGCAATCAATTTCTCAGAAATCCATTTCCCCTAGGGAGGCTATGCCCATATAAGGAGCCCTGTTCGGATCAATAGGGTCATTTCTACTCACAAGTGTGCCTCCTTGATTGTTTTAAAAAATAGGCTTGTGAGAAAGAGTCAAACTTTAGCGTAAAGAGCAAGGCGTTGAGGAGGGGAAAGCCCATTTCATATACGGAATAATTTCTGTTCGTTTTAAGTTTTAATGTCGCTCCTTACTTTTAGTTAAAAAAAAACCTTTTTTTTAAATTTAATTATTAGTAAAGACCGTGGGAGCAGTGAAGATGTCAAAGTAGAAAAGCTAAGTTTCAGGGTGTTTTTTTCATAGTTAAAAAGTGTTTGGAAGAATAGGAAGATAAGTCTGCAAACCAAGATTAGAATAAAAGAAGCAACAGTGATGACAGTGGTCAAAAATGGCTCTGAAGCATGGGCGCTCCGAAGAGCGGATGCAAATTTGCTAGATGTTTTCCAGAGAAGTTGCCTACGGATTGTTCTGGGTACCCGGCTGACTGACCGTATTTCAAGCAGTAGGCTGTACGAAAAATGTTGTTCAATCCACAGTTGCCAGGTGGTGCGCATTTGCGCCATTTGGGCGCTTATTTGAGTTGATTGCGCATTGAATTTTTCAAATTGGCACATTGCGCCGATTTTGCGCATGTCAAAAAATTCGGCGCAAAGTTGGCGCATTTTACCTTCACAATAACAATGAAAAAACTTAAAATTTTAAAGTCTATTGTTTACTGACAGATTCAGGAATCTGTCTATAAAGAAAGGTGGAATTTTCAGAACAACGTAGGGATTCTCATATCGCATTCCAGGCTCCATGACGACCTATATTTTAAATTATTAAAGCGTGCATTATCCTTAGCGTGAAAAACCAAATTGGAAAGTTGTCAAATTTCGATAAAAAAAAAAATACAGAAAAGAGTGGGAAAAGCTGACCTTTGATCGACATAGCACAAGCAGCTCTTTCTGTCTTAAGCTTACCCATCAGCAACCTTTTTGTCGAGAGAGTGATTTCTGTTATGAATCTTGTCAAGTACAGAATTCAAAACAGGATGCACCTTAAAATGCTTAACTCTACTGTGACCATCCGACTTAGGCTAAATTGCCAGGGAAAGTGCTGCAGGGATATTGATCCTACACCCGCTAGGCTGAATAGATTTACCATTGAAATGTATGACATCAGAAAACCATTCAACGACAATGAAAATGAAGATGAAACTCTTAAGGAATTTTTGGGTGATATAGAAGGAGGGTTTGATGTTTAACTTTATTTAACTTTGAAAATGATCTTGAATACTAGTCGAAGATAAATACAATATATGATTAAAAAATGTACAAAACTAATTTGAAGTTCATTAAAAGGAAAACACAAATAAAATAACAATCGGAACTGTTGAAGGACCTTGCCAAAGGCAATTTTGTCTCATATGTATGTCTTTGGCTTCTGTTTCATGACAAAATCTCAGAAAATAGTCTTTAGCCTGCAATTTTATAGATAGTTGCATTAATAACGGCCGGTCTAATTTCTTATGTTTGACTTGGCCGTTCTTGTCGTTCTAATTTATATTTTGAAAGCTACGAAACATTTTGTTCTCATAACTAAATTTGAGAATTTATATCTTTTTCAGCTTTGAATTGGAATGTCATAAAAATATTGTATAAAGAAGTAAACTCTGATGTCACTTACCTAAATGACATTTTGGAGAGATTTGACCTTCAAGGATCATGCCTCTCTTTAGTTCTACATTAGAAAATCCTATCTATTAGTTATTTTAATCAAATGCGCCTTTAACTTCCACGTTTTTTGTATGACTTGTCTATATTGCACGACCTGTATACTGAGTACCTATTTCTTTTTTTAGTTCTTTAATCACAATTTCTATTGTTGATAGGGAATAATTCAGTATATCACCCAGAAAGGAATATAAAATCCAACCTTAGATATTGGCAAGTATTTTTTTTTTGTTAGATCTTCTGTAATTCCCTTTTTTATTTAATTCTCTGACATACCAGAGAACAAAGGAAAATATTTTTCTTGTCAAGCCAGAGACTGAGAACAGAAAATTTCGACCACAAAAGCGCATGTAATCAGTCAAAAATGCTTCACTGTTTCAGATTTCGGAATATGGTGCCGAAATCTGTCAATGAAGACTGAATCCTACCAATTTAAAGTTCTAGTATTCTGAAAAGCAAAATTCACGCTATCTGGTAATATTGTCTCTGATTTCTTTCTTTTTTTTGCACTCATCCCTTCAAGATCTAATTTACCCTGAATGTCGAACTCCACCCCAAATTATATAGGTAAAATGAGCCGATGGCGTATTTTCGCTTCCCTTGATGCGCAATCTAAAGTCAGGCACCTGGCATCACTGGTTCAATCCCTCTTTCTAGGGCTATAATGAAAGAAAGGTTGAGATGGATAGGGCACGTTGTGAGGATGAAGGATGATAGATTGCCAAAGATTGTCCTTTGTGGCCAACCGTCTAGGACTAAACAAAAAGCCGGTCGTCCTCGTCTTAGGTGAGAGGACGTCATAAAAAAGATTTAAAGGAAATGGGAACTTCCTGGGAGGGTGTAAAAAGGGAGGCTTTGAATAGAACGGGATGGAGGAGGAGTGTGCGTAGCTGTGTTTGGCGTCAGGCGGTTTGGTGCTGCGGTGAGTTGTTAGTAGTAGTAGTAGTACATGATATATAACTTGATACATTAAACTTGATATATTATAAGTAGAGGTGACCCTAAAGCCCCCACGATAACACCACCCCTTCGAATCCTGATCCGGACACTTTTTTTTAAAACTCCCACGCGAACACCAAATATGGGCATAGAGTCCCTCGGGGAGATTGATTTCTGAGAAATTGATTGCGTAATCGATTGGGAATTTGGAACACCTGTGCTGTCAGTCATTAATCAAATTGTTTCCAGGCAAAGTTTAATAATGTCTGACAGGTACTGTCAACATTTCTCCGGGAATAGATCCAAGTCTTTAATGTTTTTGCCTCGGAAACAACTCTTTTGGTCGAACTCCAAAGATATTAATAACCAAACACCATGGAAACAGTTCTCCAAGAAACATCTTAGCGATGAATTGTTTTAGCGCGGGAATCAGGTTTCTTATTAATTTGAAATGCGTTAGCGCAGAGATGCCAAAAACAAAAGGAACACGCTGAAATTACTTTTAGGGATTATTTGGGCGAAACTGTTTTAGACAGGTTATGGAATTATTTCGGCGAAACAGTTAGATACATTCTAGAATATGATTATAGAAGAGAATTTGAGGTGAAACTCTGTGGTCGTTATAATACACAAGTTCCATTGAACAGTGTCATGAGGTCCTCTACCCCAACCCCAAAGGGTTCCGATCCCCCTACCCCAACCCCAAAGGGTTCCAATCCCTCTACCCCAACCCCGAAGGAAACCACCAGTCCTCAAAGGTCCACTGGGCTCCCAAAGGGCCCACCGGCCCTCAAGGTTCCCCCAGACCCCCCCCCCCCCGGGGCCCAAAGGACCCCACCCCCCTTTGGCCCCCCAAAGGGGTCCCTCTCCCTCCATCTCCTCCCTCCTCCTCCCCTTCCCCTCCCCTCCTTCCACTTCCCTCTCCTCCCCTCCTTCTCCTCCCCCTCCCCCTCCCCCTCCTCCCCCTCCCTCCTCCCTCCTCCTCCTCCTACTCCCTCCTCCCTCCCCCTCCTCCCTCCTCCTCCTCCCCTCCTCCTCCCCTCCCCTTCCCTCCCCTATTTTTTATACTTTTTTTGTGCATTGAGACACAGAACGACCCCCTCCCCCAGTCCCTCCCCCCTCCAAAGGTCTGATTTTTCAAAGTTCATTTCGGTTTTCTTTCATTGAAATGCAAGAGTTGGAATATTTCAGTAGCGTTTGGTTGTGGTTTACCTTGTCACAGTTACATTTTCTTGATTTTTCAAAGTTCATTTTTGAATTTCTTTCATTTAAATGCAAGAGTGAGAATATTTCAGTAGCGTTTTGTCGTGGTTTACCTTGTCACAGTTACATTCCCTTGATTTTCAAAGCTCATTTTCGATTTCCTTCGTTGAAATGCAAGAGTTGGAATATTTCAGTTGTGTTTTCTCGTGGTTTACCATGTCACAGTTACAGTCTCTTGATTTTTCAAAGTTCATTTTCGATTTCCTTCTTTGAAATGCAAGAGTTTGAATATTTCAGTAGTGTTCTGTTGTGGTTTACCTTGTCACAGTTACATTCTATTAATTTTTCAATGTTCATTTTGGATTTCTTTCATTGAAATGCAAGAGTTGGAATATTTCAGTAGTGTTTTGTTGTGGTTTACCTTGTCACAGTTACATCTTCTTGTTTTTTCAAAGTTCATTTTGAATTTCTGTCGTTGAAATGCAAGAGTTGGAATATTTCAGTAGTGTTTTGTCCTGGTTTACCTTGTCACAGTTACATTCTCTTGATTTTTCAAAGTTCATTTTGAATTTCTTTCATTGAAATGCAAGAGTTGGAATATTTCAGTAGTGTTTTGTCGTGGTTTACCTTGTCACAGTTACATTTTCTTGATTTTTCAAAGTTCATTTCGGTTTTCTTTCCTTGAAATGCAAGAGTTGGAATATTTAAGTAGTGTTTTGTCGTGGTTTTCCTTGTCACAGTTACATTTTCTTGATTTTTCAAAGTTTATTTTGAATTTTTTTCGTTGAAATGCAAGAGTTGGAATATTTCAGTAGTGTTTTGTCGTGGATTACTTTGTCACAGTTACATTCTCTTGATTTTTCAAAGTTCATTTTGAATTTCTTTCGTTGAAATGCAAGAGTTGGAATATTTCAGTAGCGTTTTGTCGTGGTTTATCTTGTCACAGTTACATTCTCTTTATTTTTCTAAGTTTAGTTTGAATTTCTTTCATTGAAATGCATGAGTGTGATTATTACAGTAGTGTTTTGTCATGGTTTACCTTGTCACACTTACATTCTCTTAATTTTTCAAAGTTCATTTTGAATTTCTTTCGTTGAAATGCAAGAGTTGGAATATTTCAGTAGTGTTTTGTAATGGTTTACCTTGTCACAGTTATATTTTCATGATTTTTCAAAGTTCATTTTGAATTTCTTCCTTTGAAATGTAAGAGTTGGAATATTTCAGTAGTGTTTTGTCGTGGTTTACCTTGTCACAGTTACATTTTCTTTATTTTTTAAAGTTCATTTTGAATTTATTTCGTTAAAATGCAAGAGCTGGAATATTTCAGTAGTGTTTTGTTGTGGTTTACCTTGTCACAGTTACATTATCTTAATTTTTCAAAGTTCATTTTGGATTTCTTTCGTTGAAATGCAAGAGTTGGAATATTTCAGTAGTGTTTTGTCATGGTTTACCTTGTCACAGTTACATTCGCTTGATTTTTCAAAGTTCATTTTGGATTTCTTTAGTTGAAATGAAAGAGTTGGAATATTTCAGAAGCGTTTTGTCGTGGTTTACCATGTCACAGTTACATTCCCTTGATTTTTCAAAGTTCATTTTGAATTTCTTTCATTGAAATGCAAGAGTTGGAATATTTCAGTAGTGTTTTGTCGTAGTTTACCTTGTCACAGTTACATTTTCTGGATTTTTCAAAGTTCATTTCGGTTTTCTTTCATTGAAATGCAAGAGTTGGAATATTTCAGTAGTGTTTTGTCGTGGTTTACCTTGTCACAGTTACATTTTCTTGATTTTTCAAAGTTCTTTTCGGTTTTCTTTCATTGAAATGCAAGAGTTGGAATATTTCAGTAGTGTTTTGTCGTGTTTTACCTTGTCACATTTACATTCGCTTGATTTTTAAAAGTTCATTTTGGATTTCTTTAGTTGAAATGCAAGAGTTGGAATATTTCAGAAGCGTTTTGTCGTGGTTTAACATGTCACAGTTACATTCACTTGATTTTTCAAAGTTCATTTTGTATTTCTTTCATTGAAATGCAAGAGTTGGAATATTTCAGTAGTGTTTTGTCGTGGTTTACCTTGTCAGAGTTACATTTTCTGGATTTTTCACAGTTCATTTCGGTTTTCTTTCATTGAAATGCAAGAGTTGGAATATTTCTGTAGTGTTTTTTCGTGGTTTACCTTGTCACAGTTACATTCTCTTGATGTTTCAAAGTTCATTTTGTATTTCTTTCATTTAATTGCAAGAGTGAGAATATTTCAGTAGCGTTTTGTCGTGGTTTACCTTGTCACAGTTAAATTCCCTTGATTTTTCAAAGGTTATTTTCGATTTCTTTCGTTGAAATGCAAGAGTTGGAATATTTCAGTAATGTTTTCTCGTGGTTTACTATGTCACAGTTACATTCCCTTGATTTTTCAAAGTTCATTTTCAATTTCCTTCGTTGAAATGCAAGAGTTGGAATATTTCAGTAGTGTTCTGTTGTGGTTTACCTTGTCACAGTTACATTCTATAAATTTTTCAAGGTTCATTTTGGATTTCGTTCATTGAAATGCAAGAGTTGGAATATTTCAGTATTGTTTTGTTGTGGTTTAACTTCTCACAGTTATATTTTCTTGTTTTTTCAAAGTTCATTTTGAATTTATCTCATTGAAATGCAAGAGTTGGAATATTTCAGAAGTGTTTTGTTGTGGTTTACCTTGTCACAGTTACATTTTCTTGTTTTTTTAAAGTTCATTTTGAATATCTTTCATTGAAATGCAACAGTTGGAATATTTCAGTAGTGTTTGTTGTGGTTTACCTTGTCACAGTTACTTTTTCTTGATTTTTCAAAGTTTATTTCGGTTTTCTTTCATTGATATGCAAGAGTTGGATTATTTCAGTAGTGTTTTGTCGTGGTTTTTCTTGTCTAAGTTACATTTTCTTCATTTTTCAAAGTTCATTTTGAATTTTTTTCGTCGAAATGCAAGAGTTGGAATATTTCTGTAGCGTTTTGATGTGGTTTACCTTGTCAGAGTTACATTCTCTTGATTTTTCAAAGTTCATTTTGAATTTCTTTCGTTGAAATGCAAGGGTTTGAATATTTCAGTAGAGTTTTGTCGGGGTTTACCCTGTCACAGTTACATTATCTTGATTTTTCAAAGTTCATTTTGAATTTCTTTCCTTGAAATGCAAGAGTGGGATTATTACAGTAGTGTTTTGTCGTGGCTTACCTTGTCACAGTTACATTCCCTTGATTTTTCAAAGTTCATTTTCGATTTCCTTCGTTGAAATGCAAGAGTTGGAATATTTCAGTAGTGTTTTGTTGTGGTTTACCATGTCACAGTTATATTCCCTTGATTTTTCAAAGTTCATTTTGAATTTCTATCGTTGAAATGCAAGAGTTGGAATATTTCAGTAGCGTTTTGCTGTGGTTTACCTTGTCACAGTTACATTCTCTTGATTTTTTAAAGTTCATTTTGGATTTCTTTAGTTGAAATGCAAGAGTTGGAATATTTCAGAAGCGTTTTGTCGTGGTTTACCATGTCACAGTTACATTCCCTTGATTTTTCAAAGTTCATTTTGAATTTCTTTCATTGAAATGCAAGAGTTGGAATATTTCAGTAGTGTTTTGTTGTGGTTTACATTGTAACAGTTACATTTTCTTGATTTTTCAAAGTTCATATAGGTTTTCTTTCTTTGAAATGCAAGAGTTGGAATATTTCAGTAGTGTTTTGTCGTGGTTTACCTTGTCACAGTTACATTTTCTTGATTTTTCAAAGTTCATTTCGGTTTTCTTTCATTGAAATGCAAGAGTTGGAATATTTCAGTAGTGTTTTGTCGTGTTTTACCTTGTCACATTTACATTCACTTGATTTTTCAAAGTTCATTTTGGATTTCTTTAGTTGAAATGCAAGAGTTGGAATATTTCAGAAGCGTTTAGTCGTGGTTTACCTTTTCACAGTTACATTCCCTTTATTTTTCAAAGTTCATTTGGATTTTATTCCATTGAAATGCAAGAGTTGGAATATTTCAGTAGTGTTTTGTCGTGGTTTACCTTGTCACAGTTACATTTTCTGGATTTTTCAAAGTTCATTTCGGTTTTCTTTCATTGAAATTCAAGAGTTGGAATATTTCTTTAGTGTTTTTTCGTTGTTTACCTTGTCACAGTTAAATTCTCTTGATTTTTCAAAGTTCATTTTGTATTTCTTTCATTGAAATGCAAGAGTGAGAATATTTCAGTAGCGTTTTGTCGTGGTTTACCTTGACACAGTTACATTCCCTTTATTTTTCAAAGTTCATTTTCGATTTCCTTCGTTGAAATGCAAGAGTTGGAATATTTCAGTAGTGTTTTCTCGTGGTTTACCATGTCACAGTTACAGTCCCTTGATTTTTCAAAGTTCAGTTTAGATGTTCGGCGTTGAAATTCTAGAGTTTGAATATTTCAGCAGAGTTCTGTTCTGGTCTACCTAGTAACAATTACAGTCTATTAAAAATTATATGTTAAGTTCGTAGTTATTTCTTTGAAATGCAATTGTTGGACTATTTAAGTATAGTTTTGTGTTGGTTTAACTTCTCAAAGTTATATTTTCTCTTTTTTTCAAAGTTCATTTTATATTTCTTTCTTTGAAATGCAAGAGTTGGAATATTTCAGAAGTGTTTTGTCATGGTTTTCCTGGTCACAGTTGCATTTTATTTTTTTTTCAAAGTTTATTTTGAAGATCTTTAATTGAAATGCAAGAGTTATAATATGTCAGTAGTTTTGTGTAGTGGTTCAACTTGTCAAAGTTACATATTATTGTTTTTTCAAAGTGTATTTCGATTTTCTTTATTTGAAATAGAAAGAGTTGGAATATCGCAGTAATGTTTTGTCGTGGTTTCCCTTGTCTCAGCTACATTTTCTTGATTTTTCAAAGTTCATTTTGAATTTCGTCGAAATGCAAGAGTTGGAATATTTCAGTAGTGTTTTGTCGTGGTTTACTTTGTCACAGTTACATTCTCTTGATTTTTCAAAGTTCATTTTGAATTTCTTTCGTTGAAATGCAAGGGTTTGAATATTTCAGTAGCGTTTTGTCGTGGTTTACCTTGTCACAGTTACATTCTCTTGATTTTTCAAAGTTCATTTTGAATTTCTTTCTTTGAAATGCAAGAGTGGGATTATTACAGTAGTGTTTTGTCGTGGTTTACCTTGTCATAGTTACATTCCCTTGATTTTTCAAAGTTCATTTTTCATTTCATTCGTTGAAATGCAAGAGTTGAAATATTTCAGTAGCGTTTTGTCGTGGTTTACCTTGTCACAGTTATAGTCACTTGATTTTTCAAAGTTCATTTTGAATTTCTATAGTTGAAATGAAAAAGTTGGAATATTTCACTAGAATTTTGTCGTGGTTTAACTTGTCACAGTTACATTCTCTTGATTTTTCAAAGTTCATTTTGGATTTCTTTCATTGAATTGCAAGAGTTGGAATATTTCAGTAGTGTTTTGTCGTGGTTTACCTTGTCACAATTACATTCCCTTGATTTTTCAAAGTTCATTTTGAATTTTTTTCGTTGAAATGCAAGAGTCGGAATATGTCACTAGTGTTTTGTCGTGGTTTAACTTGTCACAGTTACATTCTCTTGATTTTTCAAAGTTCATTTCGTATTTCTTTATTTGAAATGAAAGAGTTGGAATATTTCAGTAGTTCTTTTTTGTGGGTTACCTTTTTAATGTTATATTCTTTTAATTTTCAAATTTAATTTTGAATTTCTTACGTTGAAATTAAAGAGTTGGAATATTTCAGTAGTGTTTTGTCATGGTTTACCTTGTCACAGATACATTCTCTTGATTTTTCAAAGTTCATTTTGAATTTGTTTTCATTGAAATGCAGGAGTTGGAATATTTCAGTAGTGTTTTGTCGTAGTTTACTTTGTCACAGTTACATTCTCTTAATTTTTCAAAGTTCATTTTGAATTTCTACCGTTGAAATGCAAGAGTTGGAATATTTCAGTAGCGTTTTGTTGTAGTTTACCTTGTCAAGGTTACATTCTCTTAATTTTTCAAAGTTCATTTTGAATTTTTTTCATTGAAATGCAAGAGTTGGAATATTTCAGTAGTGTTTTGTCATGGTTTACCTTGTCACAATTACGTTCTCTTGATTTTTCAAAGTTCAATTTGAATTTCTTTCGTTGAAATGCAAGAAGTGGAATATGTCAGTAGTGTTTTGTTGTGGTTTACCTTGTCTCAGTTACATTTTCTTGATTATTCAAATTTTATTTCGGTTTTCATTCATTGAAATACATGAGTTGGAATGTTTCAGTAACGTTTTTTCATGGTTTACCTTGTCACTGTTACATTCGCTTGATTTTTCAAAGTTCATTTTGGATTTCTTCCATTGAAGTGAAAGAGTTGGAATATTTCAGTAGTGTTTTGTCGTGGTTTACCTTGTCACAGTTACATTCCCTTGATTTTTCAAAGTTCATTTTGAATTTCTTTCGTTGAAATGCAAGAGTTGGAATATTTCAGTAGTGTTTTGTTGTGGTTTACCTTGTCACAGTTACATTCGCTTGATTTTTCAAAGTTCATTTTGAATTTCTTTCGTTGAAATGCAAGAGTTGGAATATTTCAGTAGTGTTTTGTCGTGGGTTACCTTGTCACAGTTATATTCTCTTAATTTTTCAAAGTTCATTTTGAATTTCTTACGTTGAAATGTAAGAGTTGGAATATTTCAGTAGTGTTTTGTCATGGTTTACCTTGTCACAGATACATTCTCTTGATTTTTCAAAGTTCATTTTGAATTTTTTTCATTGAAATGCAGGAGTTGGAATAATTCAGTAGTGTTTTGTCGTGGTTTACTTTGTCACAGTTACATTCTCTTAATTTTTCAAAGTTCATTTTGAGTTTCTATCGTTGAAATGCAAGAGTTGGAATATTTCAGTAGTGTTTTGTCATGGTTTACCTTGTCACAATTACATTCTCTTGATTTTTCAAAGTTCATTTTGAATTTCTTTCGTTGAAATGCAAGAAGTGGAATATGTCAGTAGTGTTTTGTTGTGGTTTACCTTGTCACAGTTACATTTTCTTGATTTTTCAAAGTTCATTTCGGTTTTCTTTCATTGAAATACAAGAGTTGGAATATTTCAGTAGTGTTTTGTCGTGGTTTACCTTGTCACAGTTACATTCGCTTGATTTTTCAAAGTTCTTTTTGTATTCCTTTAGTTGAAATGCAAGAGTTGGAATATTTCAGTAGCGTTTTGTCGTGGTTTACCTTGTCACAGTTATATTCTCTTAATTTTTCAAAGTTCATTTTGAATTTCTTTCGTTGAAATGAAAGAGTGGGATTATTTCAGTAGTGTTTTGTCGTGGTTTAACATGTCACAGTTACATTCCCTTGATTTTTCAATGTTCATTTTCAATTTCTTTCATTGAAATGCAAGAGTTGGAATATTTCAGTAGTGTTTTGTCGTGGTTTACTTTGTCATAGTTACATTCTCTTAATTTTTCAAAGTTCATTTTTAATTTCTATCGTTGAAATGTAAGAGTTGGAATATTTCAGTAGTGTTTTGTTGTGGTTTACCTTGTCATGGTTACATTCTTTTGATTTTTAAAAGTTCATTTTGAATTTCTTCCATTGAAATGCAAGAGATGGATTATTTCAGTAGTGTTTTGTCGTGGTTTACCTTGTCACAGTTAAATTCCCTTTATATTTCAAAGTTAATTTTGGATTTCTTTAGTTGAAATGCAAGAGTTGGAATATTTCATTAGTGTTTTGTTGTGGTTTAGCTTGTCACAGTTACATTTTCTGTATTTTTCAAAGTTCATTTGGATTTTCTATCGTTGAAATGCAAGATTTGGAATATTTCAGTAGTGTTTTGTCGTGGTTTACCTTGTCACAGTTACATTCTCTTGATTTTTCAAAGTTCATTTTGGATTTCATTAGTTGAAATGAAAGAGTTGGAATATTTCAATGAGTTTTTTCATTGTTTAACTTGTCACAGTTATATTATCTTGATTTTTCAAATTTCATTTTGAATTTCTTTCATTGAAATGAAAGAGTGGGATTATTTCAGTAGTGTTTTGTCATAGTTTACCATGTCACAGTTACATTTTCTGTATTTTTCAAAGTTCATTTCGGTTTTCTTTCATTCAAATGCAAGAGTTAGAATATTTCAGTAGTGTTTTGTCGTGGTTTACCTTGTCACAGTTACATTCGCTTGATTTTTCAAAGTTCATTTTGGATTTCATTAGTTGAAATGCAAGAGTTGGAATATTTCAGAAGCGTTTTGTCATGGTTTACCTTGTCACAGTTATATTCTCTTAATTTTTCAAAGTTCATTTTGAATTTCTTTCGTTGAAATGAAAGAGTGGGATTATTTCAGTAGTGTTTTGTCGTGGTTTAACATGTCAGAGTTACAACCCCTTGATTTTTCAATGTTCATTTTCAATTTTTTTCATTGAAATGCAAGAGTTGGAATATTTCAGTAGTGTTTTGTCGTGGTTTACTTTGTCAGAGTTACATTCACTTAATTTTTCAAAGTTCATTTTGAATTTCTATCATTGAAATGCAAGAGTTGGAATATTTCAGTAGTGTTTTGTTGTGGTTTACCTTGTCATGGTTACATTCTCTTGATTTTTCAAAGTTCATTTTGAATTTCTTCCATTGAAATGCAAGAGTTGGAATATTTCAGTAGTGTTTTGTCGTGGTTTACCATGTCACAGTTACATTCTCTTGATTTTTCAAAGTTCATTTTGAATTTCTTTCGTTGAAATGCAAGAGTTGGAATATTTCAGTTGTGTTTTGTCGTGGTTTACCTTGTCACAGTTAGATTTTCTGTATTTTTCAAAGTTCATTTAGGTTTTCTTTCATGGAAATGCAAGAGTTGGAATATGTCAGTAGTGTTTTGTCGTGGTTTACCTTGTCACAGTTACATTCGCTTGATTTTTCAAAGTTCATTTTGGATTTCTTTAGTTGAAATGCAAGAGTTGGAATATTTCAGATGCGTTATGTCATCGTTTACCTTGTCACAGTTATGTTTTCTTTATTTTTCAAAGTTCATTTTGAATATCTTTAATTCAAATGAAAGAGTGGGATTATTTTAGTATTGTTTTCTCACGTTTTAACACGTCATAGTTAAAGGATCTGTATTTTTCAATGGTCATGTAGGTTTTCTTTCATTCAAATGCAAGAGTTTGAATATTTCAGTAGTGTTTTGCCGTGGTTTACCTTGTCACAGTTACATTCGCTTGATTTTTTAAAGTTAAATTTGGATTTCATTAGTTGAAATGCAAGAGTTGGAATATTTCAAAAGCGTTTTGTCATGGTTTACCTTGTCACAGTTATATTCTCTTGATTTTTCAAAGTTCATCTTGAATTTCTTTCATTGAAATGAAAGAGTGGGATTATTTCAGTAGTGTTTTGTAATGGTTTACCATGTCACAGTTACATTCCCTTGATTTTTCAAAGTTCATTTTGGATTTCATTTATTGAAATGCAAGAGTTGTAATATTTCAGTAGTGTTTTGTTGTGGTTTACTTTGTCACACTTAGATTCTCATGATTTTTCAAAGTTCATTTTGGATTTCTTTCATTGAAATGCAAGAGTTGGAATATTTCAGTAGTGTTTTGTCGTGGTTTACCTTGTCATACTTACATTCTCTTGATTTTTCAAAGTTCATTTTGGATTTCTTTCATTGAAATGCAAGAGTTTGAATATTTCAGTAGTTTTTTCTTGTGGTTTACCATGTCACACTTACATTTTTTCTTTATTTTTGTTATGTTAGGTTAGGTTAGGCTAGATCAAGTTTGGTCATGTTAGGTTAAGTTAGGTTAGGTTAGGGTAGCCTACATACGCGCGCGGATGGAGGCTAACCTAACCTAACTTAACCTAACCAAACTTGATCTAGCCTAACCTAACCTAACATAACAAAAATAAAGAAAAAATGTAAGTCTGACAAGGTAAACCACAAGAAAAAACTACTGAAATATTCAAACTCTTGCATTTCAATGAAAGAAATCCAAAATGAACTTTGAAAAATCAAGCGAATGTAACTGTGACATGGTAAACCATGACAAAACACTACTGAAATAATCCCACTCTTTTATTTCAATGAAAGAAATGCAAGATGAACTTTGAAAAATCAAGAGAATATAACTGTGACAAGGTAAACCATGACAAAACTCTTTTGAAATATTACAACTCTTGCATTTCAACTAATGAAATCCAAAATTTACTTTAAAAAATCAAGCAAATGTAACTGTGACAAGCTAAACCATGACAAAACACTACTGAAATATTCCAACTCTTTCATTTGAATTAAAGAAAACCGAAATGAACTTTGAAAAATACAGAAAATGTAACTATGACGTGGTAAACCGTGACAAAACACTACTGAAATAATCCCACTCTTTCATTTGAATGAAAGAAATTGAAGATGAACTTTGAAAAATCAATATACTATAACTGTGACAAGGTAAACCATAACATAACGCTTCCGAAACATTCCAACTCTTGCATTTCAACTAATGAAATCCAAAATGAACTTTGAAAAATCAAGCGAATGTAACTGTGACAAGGTAAACCACGAGAAAACACTACTGAAATATTCCAACTCTTGCATTTCAATGAAAGAAAACCTAAATGAACTTTGAAAAATACAGAAACTGTAACTGTGACAAGGTAAACCACAACAAAACACTACTGAAATATTCCAACTTTTGCATTTCAAATAAAGAAATTGAAAAAGAACTTTGAAAAATCAAGGGAATGTAACTGTGACAAGGTAAACCACGACAAACCACTACTTAAATATTCCAGCTCTTGCATTTCAATGAAAGAAATTCAAAATTAACTATTAAAAATCAAAATAATGTAACCCTGGCAAGGTAAACCACAAAAAAACACTACTGAAATATTCCAACTCTTACATTTCAACGATATAAATTCAAAATGAACTTTGAAATATTAAGTGAATGTAACTTTAACAAAATAAACCACGACAAAACACTACTGAAATAATCCAACTCTTGCATTTCAATGAAAGAAATTGAAAATGAACATTGAAAAATCAAGGGAATGTAACTGTGACATGTTAAACCACGACAAATCACTACTGAAATAATCCCACTCTTTCATTTCAACTAAATAAATTCAAAATGAACTTTGAAAAATTAAGAGAATGTAACTGTGACAAGGTAAACCACGACAAAACGGTTCTGAAATATTCCAACTCTTGGATTTCAACTAAAGAAATCCAAATGAACTTTGAAAAATCAAGCGAATTTAACTGTGACAAGGTAAACCACGACAAAACACTACTGAAATATTCCAGCTCTTGTATTTCAATGAAAGAAAACCGAAATGAACTTTGAAAAATCAAAAAATGTAACTGTGACAAGGTAAACCACAACAAAACACTACTGACATATTCCACTTCTTGCATTTCAACGAAAGAAATTCAAAATGAACTTTGAAAAATGAAGAGAATGTAATTGTGACAAGGTAAACCATGACAAAACACTACTGAAATATTCCAACTCTTGCATTTCAATGAAAGAAATTCAAAATGAACTTTGAAAAATCAAGAGAATGTAACCTTGACAAGGTAAACTACAACAAAACACTACTGAAATATTCCAACTCTTGCATTTCAACGGTAGAAATTCAAAATGAAATTTGAAAAATTAATAGAATTTAACTGTGACAAAGTAAACTAAGACAAAACACTACTGAAATATTCCAACTCCTGCATTTCAATGAAAGAAATTCAAAATGAACTTTGAAAAATCAAGAGAATGTATCTGTGACAAGGAAAACCATGACAAAACACTACTGAAATATTCCAACTCTTACATTTCAACGGAAGAAATTCAAAATGAACTTTGAAAAATTAAGAGAATATAACTGTGACAAGGTAAACCACGAAAAAAACACTACTGAAATATTCCAACTCTTGCATTTCAACTAAAGAAATTCAAAATGAACTTTGAAAAATAAAGAGAATATAACTGTGACAAGGTAAACCACAACAAAACACTACTGAAATATTCCAACTCTTGCATTTCAACGAAAGAAATTCAAAATGAACTTTGAAAAATCAAGGGAATATAACTGTGACAAGGTAAACCACGACAAAACACTACTGAAATATTCCAACTCTTGCACTTCAATGAAAGAAATCCAAAATGAACTTTGAAAAATCAAGCGAATGAAACTGTGACAAGGTAAACCACGACAAAACACTACTGTAATATTCCAGCTCTTTTATTTAAATGAAAGAAAACCTAAATAAACTAAGAAAAATCAATAAAATGTAACTGAGACAAGGTAAACCACAACAAAACCCTACTGATATATTCCCATTCTTGCATTTCAACGACAGAAATTCAAAATGAACTTTCAAAAATTAAGAGAATATAACTGTGACAAAGTAAACCACGACAAAACACTACTGAAATATTCCAACTCTTGCATTTCAATGAAAGAAATTCAAAATGAACTTTGAAAAATCAAGAGAATGTAACCTTGACAAGGTAAACTACAGCAAAACACTACTGAAATATTCCAACTCTTGCATTTTAACGATAGAAATTCAAAATGAACTTTGAAAAATTAAGAGAATGAAACTTTGACAAAGTAAACTACGGCAAAACACTACTGAAGTATTCCAACTCCTGCATTACAATGAAAAAAATTCAAAATGAACTTTGAAAAATCAAGAGAATGTATCTGTGACAAGGTAAACCAAGACAAAACACTACTGAAATATTCCAACTCTTACATTTCAACGGAAAAAATTCAAAATGAACTTTGAAAAATTAAGAGAATATAACTGTGACAAGGTAACCCACGACAAAACACTACTGAAATATTCCAACTCTTGCATTTCAACTAAAGAAATCCAAAATGAACTTTAAAAAATCAAGAGAATGTAACTGTGACAAGGTAAACCACGACAAAACACTACTGAAATATTCCAACTCTTGCATTTCAACGAAAGAAATTCAAAATGGACTTTGAAAAATCAAGGGAATGTAATTGTGACAAGGTAAACCACGACAAAACACTACTGAAATAATCCAACTCTTGCATTTCAATGAAAGAAATTGAAAATGAACATTGAAAAATCAAGGGATTGTAACTGTGACAAGGTAAACCACAACAAAACCCTACTGAAATATTTCAACTCTTGCATTTCAACGAAGGAAATCGAAAATGAACTTTGAAAAATCAAGGGAATGTAACTGTGATAAGGTAAGCCACGACGAAACACTACTGTAATAATCCCACTCTTGCATTTCAATGAAAGAAATTCAAAATTAACTTTGAAAAATCAAGATAATGTAACTGTGACAAAGTAAACCACGACAAAACGCTACTGAAATCTTCAAACTCTTGCATTTCAACGAAAGAAATTCAAAATGAACTTTGAAAAATCAAGAGAATGTAACTGTGACAAGGTAAACCACGACAAAACACTACAGAAATATTCCAACTCTTGCATTTCTAAGAAAAAAATTCAAAATGAACTTTGAAAAATTAATAGAATGTAACTGTGACAAGGTAAACCACAACAGAACACTACTGAAATATTCCAACTCTTGCATTTCAACGAAGGAAATCGAAAATGAACTTTGAAAAATCAAGGGAATGTAACTGTGACATGGTAAACCACGAGAAAACACTACTGAAATATTCCAAATCTTGCATTTCAACGAAGGAAATCGAAAATGAACTTTAAAAAATCAAGGGAATGTAACTGTGACAAGGTAAACCACGACAAAACGCTCCTGAAATATTCTCACTCTTGCATTTCAATGAAAGAAATTCAAAATGAACTTTGAAAAATCAAGAGAATGTAACTGTGACAGGGTAAACCACGACAAAACACTACAGAAATATTCCAACTCTTGCATTTCAATGAAAGAAAACCGAAATGAACCTTGAAAAATTAATAGAATGTAACTGTGACAAGGTAAACCACAACAGAACACTACTAAAATATTCCAACTCTTGCATTTCAAAGAAGGAAATCGAAAATGAACTTTGAAAAATCAAGGGAATGTAACTGTGACATGGTAAACCACGACAAAACACAACTGAAATAATCCAACTCTTGCATTTCAACGAAGGAAATCGAAAATGAACTTTGAAAAATCAAGGGAATATAACTGTGACAAGGTAAACCACGACATAACGCTACTGAAATATTCTCACTCTTGCATTTCAATGAAAGAAATTCAAAAATGAACTTTGAAAAATCAAGAAAATGTAACTGTGACAAGGTAAACCACAACCAAACGCTACTGAAATATTCCAACTCTTGCATTTCAATGAAAGAAAACCGAAATGAACTTTGAAAAATCAGACCTTTGGAGGGGGGGGAGGGGCTGGGGGGAGGGGTCGTTCTGTGTCTCAATGCACAAAAAAAGTATAAAAAATGGGGGAGGGAAGGGGAGGGGAGGAGGGGAGGGGAGAAGGAGGGGAGGAGGAGGTGGGATGAGGAAGAGGAGGGAGGAGGAGGAGGAGGAGGAGGAGGGGGAGGAGGGGGAGGAGGAGGAGGAGGGGAGGGGAGGGGAGGGGGAGGAGGGGAGGGGAAGGGGAGGAGGAGGGAGGAGATGGAGGGAGAGGGACCCCTTTGGGGGGCCAAAGGGGGGTGGGGTCCTTTGGGCCTTGGGGGGGGGGGGGTCTGGGGGAACCTTGAGGGCCGGTGGGCCCTTTGGGAGCCCAGTGGACCTTTGAGGACTGGTGGCTTCCTTCGGGGTAGAGGGATTGGAACCCTTTGGGGTTGGGGTAGGGGGATCGGAACCCTTTGGGGTTGGGGTAGAGGACCTCATGACACTGTTCAATGGAACTTGTGTATTATAACGACCACAGAGTTTCACCCTCAAATTCTCTTCTATAATCATCTTTTAGAATGTCTCTAACTGTTTCGCCGAAATAATTCCATAACCTGTCTAAAACAGTTTCACCCAAATAATTCCTAAACGTAATTTCAGCGTGTTCCTTTTGTTTTTGGCATTTCTGCGCTAACGCATTTCAAATTAATAAGAAACCTGATTCCCGTGCTAAAACAATTCATCGCTAAGATGTTTCTTGGAGAACTGTTTCCATGGCGTTTGGTTATTAATATCTTTGGAGTTCGACCAAAAGAGTTGTTTCCAAGGCAAAGACATTAATGACTTGGATCTATTCCTGGAGAAATGTTGACAGTACCTGTCAGACATTATTAAACTTTGCCTGGAAACAATTTGATTAATGACTGACAGCACAGGTGTTCCAAATTCCCAATCGATTACGCAATCAATTTCTCAGAAATCCATCTCCCCTAGGGACTCTATGCCCATATTTGGTGTTCGCGTGGGAGTTAAAAAAAAAAGTGTCCGGATCGGGATTCGAAGGGGTGGTGTTATCGTGGGGGCTTTAGGGTCACCTCTACTATTATATTAAAATTAGGATCTTCTTCGATTACATATTCCCTATAACAGCAATAAAGGCGTTATTTTGAAATAAAAACAAAGATCCTCGAGGGCCATTAATGTCCCATAGGGTGATGACAATTACCAGCGTTCCAGTTACAGGGTCTTTACACAGGGACAGTTAGTAAGCCTGTTACCCAACCTTGCGAGGAAGCCTGGACTCATCTTAGGGCTATTCAGACCTAGGGACAACAATTTTCTAATATTTTTCTTCTTGTATTGGTTCAAAATTTTTAAGTTTTTAGGGCAGCAAGACATTTTCGCCAGTCTTGCCATTTCGTAGTGTGACAATATAGCTTATGTTTTGCTGATTTTCACCCACATTTTTTTTTTTTTTTAATTTGGTGCCAAGTACGATCAAAAACCGCATTTTTCATTAGAAATATCATTATTGATTTTGTCCAAATTTTTAAACATTGATATGGCGCTGAAATTTTCCGGATAGCCAATTTAAATAATCACATTTAATTTTCAATGGCATTGGTATTTTCAGGTTTCAAAAATAACCTGATATTTACATTCAATCTCTACTAGTTAAGAAAAATAAAACGCAAAAAAAATATGTAATAATAAGAAATAACAATTACTTTCAGGAATTGATATTGCACTCTAGGCAATTAATATACTTTCTTAGAGATGGCGGACGTGGAACTCAACTTGGATTACTATGAAGGTGGAAGTTTTCAAGGCACTCCAAAAGATTATATTGCCCGGATGGCCCGCAACAGTGTTATATCAATTCAAGGGGCGTCTCAGGGAGCTGATACAATATATGAAGGACTTTCTAAAATGGATGAAGATGGTAAAATGTGGCTGCCCTCTTACCTCAGAGTATGTACTTCTAGTAACATTATTTTGAGCTGTTAGTTGTTTACTTTCAAGTGGGCAACTGTTTGTAGCGTTCTATTTATATTTTGTTTTAGGTAAATAAAGATAAATAATATGGCATTGAGCTTTACGGTCCTTACTGGTGGTACTGATCTCCATTTCATTGGTTTTCAGCCAGGAAGTACAATGGGGGGGGGGGGCAAGCCATCCTGCGCTTTCGCACATCCTTTCTTTTTATCTTCCCCAGATTTCTCCAGGTACCGTTTCGTTTTGCGCTGAATAGGAGAGGCGTTTCTCCCCTCGAAATATTCGTTTTGTTGTGTTTTTTCAGTATTTTCATTTGGCCTTTAAAAACCCCATTTTGCTCGTTTTTCCTTCTTTGTGCTAGTAGTAGTACTAGATATATAACTTGATATATTAAACTTGACATATTATATTAAAATTAGGATCTTCTTCGATTACATATTGCCTATAACAGCAATAAAGGCGTTATTTTGAAATAAAAACAAAGATCCTCGAGGACCATTCATGTCTCACAGGGTGACGACAATTGTCAGCGTTTCAGTTACAAGGTCTTTAAACAGGGACAGTTAGCAAGCCTGTTACCCAGCCTTGGAAGGAAGCCTGGACTCATCTTAGGGCTATTCAGACCTAAGGACAACAATTTTCTAATATTTTTCTTCTTGGCTTGGTTCAAAATTTTCAAGTTTTTAAGGCAGCACGGCATTTTTACCAGTGTTGCCATGTCGTACTGCGACAATATAGCTTATGTTTTACTGATTTTCGCCCACATTTCTTTTTTTTTCTTAACATGGCACCAAGGAAGGGGTGATTGTATAAATTTGGGAAGGGGTTCATTTGATTGAAAATTGAAAGTTCTAGTTCCATTTTAAGAGTCAAAAGTGACCGGATGACAACTAGCCCACCTCCCAGCGTACTATTTTCTCCAAATGCATCTGATATAAATTTTGAGATAGCCATTTTTTTCAAAATTATCCATATATCATATAACAATGGCCCGGGGGTTGACACAGCCCCGTAAATTCCAGGGTCAAGGATTTAAAATTATTCCTCAGGGGCACATAATGTTTATAGAAGGTAATGGTCGTATAAATTTTGGAGGAGGCTCATTTGGTAGGAAATTGAAAGTTCGAGTTTCCCACTTTAAGAGCCAAAAACGATCAGAGGGCAATAGCCCCACCACGCCCTCTTTTCCTCAAATACATCCGATCGAAAATTCGAGATAGTCATTGTGTTCAAAACAGTCCAAGGATTATATAACAATACCTTCTGGGTTGATGCAACCCCTAGAACCCTGAAGCAAGGGTTGTAACTTATTCCTCAGGGGATATAAGGTTTTAATGCAAAAGATGGCGGTAGAAACATTGGAGGCCGCTCGTTTCCCCTTTAGTTTTATTTCCCTTTAAACAGTCAAAAGTGATCGGAGGGAAAATAGCCCCCCCTCCTCACGTCCTCTTTTCCCAAAATGCATCTGATCTAACTTTTGAGAACTATTTTCAAAATAGTTCAAAGATCATATGACAATGCCTTCAGGGTTGACAAAATCTCTAGAGTCTGGGGGAAGGGTTGTAAGTTATACCTCGGGGCCATATAAGGTTTTTATGGAAGCAGTGGTCATATTGGAAAGAACTAATGAAATTAGCTTAATATTTGATATACAATGATATACATATTTTAACTGCTGAAAGCTCATCAGTTCAGGATTTTGTTTCACTGTAATTTTCATTTTATTTTCAGTGTTGTAATAATTGCAGAAGAAAATACGAGTATTTGTAATACAATCCGTTTTCAGTAGGGTGTCAACGATGCAGTAGGCTTTATACTTTTACAGTTAAAGAAGGGGGCAGTAGCGAAACTTGTTTGTAGTTATTTTGTTCGTTTTTATTTTGATTTGCATACTTAATTTAAGCTTTACTCGTTTTAAGATGTATTTATTCATTTGTATTAGTTCCTGGTGCATGTTTGTTTACTATGGTTGTTTATTTAATTTCTGTTCGTTTTGGGTTTTATTTATTCTTTAACAGCAAAAGATTTTTTTCTTCATTTTAAGCTTGATTTGCATAGCCAATTTAAGTTTTTCTCGTTTTAAGATTCATTTGTTCATTCTTACGGTACCTGTTGTATGTTTGTTCGCTATGATTGATTGTTTAATTTCTGTTCGTTTTGGGTTTCATTTATTCTATAATAGTAGTATCTGGTCATTTTGAGTTTGAACTATTGTAGAGTTTATTTTTGCTGACATCAAGTTTAATATGGTCTTTACTTGTCTTTTAACAATTTTTTTGCGGATTTTTTTAAAGATTAATCTAATTAAACAAAGAAATACCGTGATAGGATTGCCAGCATCAAAGATGCACTAGTATGCAACAGAACTAGCCAAAATCCAGCGAAATTAAAAGTAGATTTAAGGCAAAAAAAATTATACCCCATAAAAGAATACTATTTGTATTGTTTTCGTTTTTTCTTTTTGATTATTGTGCTCCTGTTATACTATATTCATTAATTTACTATCCCAAGTACGTAATTAGTAGATACTCTCTTGTATGGCCGTCATTTTGCAAATAAATTGCCTAATAAATTACCTATATAAATAAATTATCTATGTATTGTCGTAATTCCTTTGTGCAGTACTTTTTTCATTATCTTAATCAGTAGTTTTTTTTTCTGCTTGACCTTTTTTACATTAAATGTATTGACCTTGAAGTAGCACTTGCTACTTTGGATGTTCCTTGTTTTTTGTTATCTTTTTTTGAAACGAAAAATAGTAGCGAAAAAAAGAATAAAAAAAGAAGAAAAAAGAAAAAGAAGATAAAAAGAAGAAAGAAGATAAAGAAGAAAAAAAGAAGAAAAAGGAAAAAGAAGAAAAACGAAAACGAAGAAAAAAGAAGAAAAAAGAAAAAAAAGAAAAAGAAGAAAAAAGAAGAAGAAGCCAGTGAAAGAAGAAGGATACTAGGCAAATCTTTTGGTTGTGACCTCCGTTCAATCGTTCTCAGTGCAGATTAAAACCCCCTTAACAATATAAAAAGATATTTTTTTCGTTTTGTCATAATTAGCAAGTATGGACTCATTCATGACATGCGAATGCTAGCTTGAGGCTACTGTGATGAATAAGCATACCTTGTTCTACATATAACACGTTCTAAGACCACACTGGGCATACTTAACGTTTGACAAAGAAACGAGAAAATATAATTTAAAAAATAACCAAAAAAGCCACCCGAAACCAAAGAAGCTCCACAAAAGCTTCCGCGAAGCCGTCCTCAGCGCTAAAAAAATAACCTTTTGAATTGAACTGTAAGATAGCAGAAAGAAGTGTTTCTTTTGCTCTGCTACAGTTCACTTCAAAAGGTTTTTTTGTTTTATTCTTTTTCCTTTTTTTGGAGCTATGAGAAAGGCTCGGCGGAATCTTTCAGGAAATATCTGCTTTTGTCTTTTCGCTTCTGGCGGTGTGTCCAGTGACTGAAAGCCACCCTCGTTTTCTTTGCCTATTTTTTAATTATATTTATATATATTTTTGTCAAACGTCTACTTAAAATATCTTATATAAGAGTAAATCTAATAGAAATCTAGTATCTAATATACAGATATTTATATACAACTATATATGCAGACTTACAGCTCCTTTGAAATAGAATGTAAGTTGACTTTAAACAAAATGCTATAAAAAATGAAGTATTTAAATCATCTTAGTTAATCTGTTCAAAATCATCTGAGGGATAACAATAGCCTAAATGGACTGTAGCCCCACCCCTATATTAGCTAAGGGCCTTAATTCCTCTTCATGTAACATCATCACTGAAATACGTAAAGGTCGTATCTGTCATTTTTGCCCTTCTTAAGAAATTATCAAAGCTGTTCTCAAAGGGTGGATTGGATGGAGGATGTAGTGTAGATCAAGTGGATCCAAGACTGATAGAACATACACTACCCTTCTGATCCTTCCTTTGAATCAGTGGTGATTCTGGCCTCTCTTGCGCCCGAGGCAAAATATTAATATGCGCCCCCTGTCTCCCACAAAATTTTCAGGTTAGATTTTACCAATAGTTTCATTTATTAACAGAATTATTTTCAAGTTCTTAATTAATTAATAATCTATTTTTTATTTGCTATTGAAATTATTCAATTATTATCAATTATATTAATTTAAATATTTGAATTATTTAATTATTTATATAAATTAATTATTGATTTATTAATTATTTCATTTATTAACTGCGCCCTTTACTTTATTAATAAAATTTCGAATTACAGAATGACTATAACCGTTAGATTATTTGTTTGGAATTTTGCGCCCCTAAAATTTCTGTGCCCTGGGCAAGTGTCTTCTCTGTCTCTCCCCTAAAACCACCTCTGCTTTGAATGCAGCTTAACAAATTAGTAATTAGTAGTCTGTCTTTTATTTGCAATTGAAATTATTCAATTATTATTAATTATATTAATTTAAATACTTTAATTATTTAATTATTTGTTCTAATTAATTGTTAATTTATTAATTATTTTCATTTATTAACTGCGCCTTCTACTTTATTAATAAAATTTCAAAATTACAGAATGACTATAACCGTTAGATTATTTGTTTGAAATTTTGCGCCCCTAAAATTTCTGTGCCCTGGGCAAGTGTTTTCTCTGTCTCTCCCCTAAAAACACTTCTGCTTCGAATGCAGCTTAACAAATGGTGCATACCATGCACCATTACTTATTTATTTTACTTAGTCTCTCCTCTATACAGGTTATGTACATTCCCAACTTTGGGAGGGTTTATAGTTATGGAATCCTTTATCAATAGTTATGGTGCATATGTTGTATTAAAAAATTACATTTTTTTCAGAAAGAATTTGATAGAACAAACATCGAAGAAAATTATATAAAGTTTAATCGGCGTCTTTTGCATGCATCTCTGAAACGGTTCCTGATAATGCAAATGATCGTCAGTATTGCAACAATAATATTCCTTCTAGCAATAAATACAGTAAGTTCAAATTTTTTACTTTTCTGATATTCACTTATTTTGGATTTCTCAAATCAAAACATTCGTACGTTTGTCATTTAGCTATAAGATATTGTTCATCTTGTGTTTTGGATCGATTAATAATACATTGAGAAATAGGTGAGTAGTATCCCCTTACTACTTTCTACAACACCTATATGGATTTCTCCTTTAGTGACCAGGTGCCGCAATTTTATGTAACTTCCCATCCCTGGTAAGATTTCCATCCTTGGCAAGAGTCCTGGGATGCTTCGATTACTTGGAATGTGGTCGGTATAATACACAAGTTCAATTAACAAGGGGAGCTCCTAGCCCCTCCCTCCTGTTTCTAGCGGATGGTTGGCAAGATTTCAAGCGCATGATTCATTACGTGACACACCCCTGTTTCTAGCTGACAGGATTCCCAAGGGAGCCCTCTGACGTCACGGCAGCCATAGGAAAAATAGCATTAGATTTCTACGACAGCCCTCTGACGTCACAACACCCTTGGCAAGATTACCGCCCTGGCGAGATTCCTATCATGGCAAGATTCCCACCCCTGGCAGGCTTCCTGGAATTCCAGGCCTATGAATATGATTATTTGGGATGTGATCGGGATAATACAAAAGTTCAATTAGCAAGAGGAGCTCATAACCTATCGCACCTGCACAACACAGTTACCAGTTCTATTGAAGAGAACACACATGGCAAGACTCCATGACACATTCCTCTGGACTCCAATGAGGTCACACGACTTACTCCGTTTCAAACGGTCAGGTGTATTTTGCTTGACGCAATTTTATGTAACCCCGCTACGGGAACTCATTGGGGAATCCCCGCTTGTAACGTAGCAACAGCTCGCACCTTACGTAATGATTATGCAACACTGTCAAGTAATAATTATTTTGACATTTTTATTTTTAGCCGAAACGTAAAAAGTTTTTTTCTTTCATTAACTTAATGGCGGCACACATTTTATGGAAGGTCACGTGATGATTGTGCATCCATCACTGCCGGATAAAACGTTTTTTGACATTTTCCGCCCGAATTCCTCAACACATTTTTTCATCCTTATGACTTTTTATTTTTTCGACCGAAACATACAATGCTTTTTTTTCATTCATTCTTTTTCCTTAGTTCTTGACCCCACCAGGACTCGATAGGTCAATTTTTTTGCATTAGAACTGTGCATTAACCGAGAAGACTAGACCGCTATTTCCAGTATTTTGTCCTACTCTGAATATTCTAAAATTAACCTAATGCGTGATACCTAATATTCCCCATTTTTGGCAAACACTAGAATGACGTGTTACTCTCAAAATTTGACACGCTCCCGGAAACTTTGTTCTCAAGACATTATTAAAGGGAAATGCGTACCTTACTAGTGCTAAGAAATACGTCTTAAAAACACAGACATTGTAAAGTAAAGGTTTTATTATTTCAAACAAATTGACAAACAATATTAAAAACATAGAAAAAGACAGATAAAAAACACGACAAAAATAAAAGTTGAAAAAAGCCAAAAAGATATACGCAAAAATAAGAACCCTGTATCACTGAAAATTGGGGGTCCTAGCATGCAGCCCACGGGAGGTTAGGGGGAGGGGGAGTGATATTAGAGATGGATTTAAATTGTTTTAAGAGCGTTTAAGGAAATACCCCTTTTTCATTGAGTTAAACTTATGAATGTTTTACAATATAAATATCCTAACAATAGGTTCCACCTTCCACCTAGCATTTATTTTGAGAGGGCGCTTTGATAATAGATGCAATTTTTAGGCATTATTGTGGGTTATAAAAGGATAAAATATAAACAATAACAAGCGTGATTTAAGGAAAGATGAGGGAAGTGAACTCCAGGGGAGGGGGGTGTCTGTTTGGGGAGAGGGCCTTTTTTTCTGTCGCCAGCTCAGTACTGCGTTTTTTTTAGTCATTTATGTTTATTTTTTTCGTTGCGTAAAGTGGTAAATTTCAAGTGTCTAATTTTTAAATGTTTTCTAATTTTTATTGTTAGCCCGCAGCGACCCTCCCTTCACTAGGGTAACGGCCCGCTCACTGGCCACCTTCAAGGGTGTGTCCAGTCCAGCGAACGGTTTGTCTCAGTCCTTAAGCTACCCAGGGCACATTTTTAAGCAAAAATATGAAAACACGCAAAGGGGAAATTCTTTTTCGAGAAATTGTTGTTCCCACCCTTCCCGCGCACTGTGGGGGAGCTTGGTTAGTGTTTACTCATTCCGGGTACGGAATCCGGACTTCGGCTAGGTGATAAAGGAGGTTCAAAAATGTTCTCACTCGAGATATTGTAAAAAGTAGTAAAAATAGGGAAATTAACATAGAATTTCTGGGATATGCCCTCCTCTGACGTCACAGCATCCCTGTTTCTAGCGTTCATCTGGCAAGATTCCCACCCCTGACAGATAACCAGGAATTCCCGGAGTTCTAATACTTCTTCTGTATTAGCATGATTCCTAGCCATTTTTTGACCCCTAGGATTTCCGTGACGAGGTCTAATATGACTGACGCCATTAAATCTTACAGGCTAGACTCCAGAACCCCATGGGGGACCCCCCCCCCCCTCTGAGCATGGTACACAGGCAGATGCTGCTTAATAACGGTGGTGCACATCTTAAGCAATGACAGCTAATGGGAGAGGTTGGAAGATCATCTTTCGAGAAGGATAGATACGCAAACCGTAAAAAATTATACTTATGGCCCAGAGCGGAATGACGATACCACACTGTTTTCACACTCATACCAGCCCTCATCACTCCACTCCCCACCAGCACCCGTTTGGTACCACTCCTCACCCCTCTAGGAGCTTTTCAACCTTTTCGCCCCGAAAATAAGCTAAAGAATCCCATTAAACACTATATTTTTGAAAACAGAGATGCCCCCCTTTCTTAACTAGTGTTTGATACTCTAAGCATTTCACCTCACAATGTTACACCATTATTGCCCCTGTGACACCCCTCTCTCATTGCCCCATCTCTCCTAAAACACTTTTCAGACATTTCTTGTTAAAAGCTTTACTTCAACTCATTCATTCGGGTTTTCGCAAGCAATTCACGCCACAGTACCACGCTATAACTACTCTCTGGCACCCCTACGACACCCCCCTGTCATTGCCCCATCTCCCCCAAAATAATTTTCAGACATTTCTTATTAAAAGTTATGCCCTAATACTAAAAAATATTCTTCAAAAGGCTTTATTATATCATTTTCCTCATAGAGCTGTCATATTATCGCTTAAAATTTATAAGACTTTACTAAATTTGACTTTATTTATTCCCCAATACTAGGTAAAACTTTTCAAAAGGATTTATTCTATCATTTTACTCATATGGGGTGTCGTATTTTCGCTTAAAATACATATTCCTTTTTTAGTTTCAACTTTATGCATATCCCAATAGTAAACAATACTCTTCAAAAGACTATTGTATCGTTTCACTCTTAGGGAAATGTATCATCGCTTAAAATATATATGACTTTATTAATTTTGACTTTATGCATATCTCAATACTAAACAATACTCTTCAAAAGGCTTTATTGTATTTTTCCCACATAGGGCTGTCGTATCATCACCTAAAATGTATACGACTTTATTAATTTTGACTTTATGCATACCCCAATACTAAACAATACTCTTCAAATGGGTTTATTTTATCATTTCCCTCATGAAGCTATCGTATCATCGTTTAAAATATATTTGACTTTTTTAGATTCGATTTTTATGTCTACCCCAATACTAATCAGTACTTTTCAAAAGGGTTTATTGTATCATTTTCCAAATAGGGCTGTCATATCATCGCTTAAAATACATAAGACTTTACTAATTTCGACTTTATGCGTACTCCAATACTAAGCAATTCTCTTCTAAAGGCTTTATTACATCATTTTACCAATAGGGCCGTTGTATCAAAGCCTAAAATGGCTTTATTAATTTCATGTTTATGCATACCCTAATAATAAAAAATACTCTTCAAAAAACTTTATTATACCATTTCCCTCATAGGGCTGTCATATTATCGCTTAAAATTTAAAACACTTTATTAATTTCGACTTTATTTTTACCCCAATACTAAGTAATACTTTTCAAAAGGATTTATTGTATCATTTTCCTCATATAGGGTGTCGTATTTTCGCTTAAATACATATTACTTTTTAATTTCAACTTTATGCATATCCCAATAGTAAACAATACTCTTCAAAAGACTTTATTTATCATTTCCCTCTTAGGGAAATATATCATCGCTTAAAGTAATATATCTTTGTTTAAAATATATACGACTTTGTTAATTTCAACTTTATGTATAACCCAATACTGAGGAATACTTTTCAAAAGGGTTTATTGTATCGTATTCCTCATATGTCTTTCGTATTGTCGCTTAAAATGTATACGACTTTATTGATTTTGAATTTATGTATACCCCAATACTAAGCATTACTTTCCAAAAGGCTTTATTGTATCATTCCCTCATAGGGCTGTTATATATTGCTTAAAATACATACGTCTTTATTAATTTGGACCTTATGCATACCCCAATACTAAGCGATACTTTTCAAAAGGCTTTATTGTATCATTTTCCTAATATGAGATGTCGTATCTTCGCTTAAAATACATATTACTTTATTATTTTCGACTTTATGCATACCCCAATAGTAAACTGTACTCTTCAATGGGCTTTATTGTATCATTTCCCAAATAGGTCTGCCGTATCATCGCTTAAAATATTTATGACTTTATTAATTTCGACTTTATGCATACCGTAATGCTAGACAGTGCTCTTCAAAGGGCTTTATTGAATCATTTCCCTCATAGGGATGTCTTATCATCGTTTAAAATATATACGACTTTATTGTTTTCGGCTTTATGTATACCCCAATACTAAGCAATACTTTTCAAAAGAATTTATTGTATCGTTTCCTCATAGGGCTTTCGTATTATCGCTTAAAATATATTTGAATTTATTAATTTCGACTTTATGTGTACCCCAATACTAATCAATACTTTTCAAAAAAGGTAAGAAAAGTGGAAAAAAAATTCAAAGTAAAAAAAAATTTAAGTCAAAAAAGAAGTGTTACTACAAACATTATTTTCCGAATAGTAAAAATCACGACTAACATATCTATATTATCTTGATTTCTTATTGCGAAAATATCACAAGTGATTTTTTTGTTTTCATTTTATTCTGTGTCATTTTAAGGCATGAAAAAAGGAAAATATTTATAAATAAAAAAAAAACAAAAAAAATTTGGATTAAAAAAAAATTCAAAAAATTAAGTAAAAAAAGGGGTTGCAAAAAGTTGGGGGAGGGGACATTGGACCCCTAGTAGGTTGGGACATGGATGACCAAGGGCTGCCGTATCATTGTTCAAAATATATAAAACTTTATCAATTTCAATTTTCTACATACTCCAATGCTAAACAATATTTTCAAAAGACAAAACGTTTATTCATATAATTTGCACGACTTGAATATTAAGTATTACAATAACTGGACATTGCTTTTAATCAATGAAAATAGAATGTTTGCTAATCATATCCTGACAGGAACATGTATGTCATTCTCACAAAAGCTTTAGATAACTGCCTCGGCGGAAGGCTATGTAAGTAGGTCAATGCTCTAGTTTAGTAGTGCCCAAATAAGGTTATATCCTCTGTATTGCATAGCATTCAAATGGCCTGAGGAGATATCACCTCTGGACGTAGAGCCCCAACACTACTGTTGCCCAGTACTAACATATACGGTTTTTATGGAAGAGATGGTCATATAAACTTGGGAAGGGGCTCATGCGATTGGAAATAAATAGTTCTAGTGCCTTTTTTAAGAGTATAAGTGATCAGATGGAAACTAGTCCCTAAACGTACTCTTTTCCCCAAATGTATCCGATAGAAATTTTGAGATAGATAGTTCGTTCAAAATAATCCAAAGATCAAATAAAAAGGCCTTTGGGGTTGACGCAACCCCCTAGAAACGGGGGACAAGGGTTGTAAGTTATACCCCTGGGTCATGTAAGGTTTTTATGGAAGCGGTGGTCTTATAAACTTTAGATGAGGTTCTTTTGATCTGACATTGAAAGTTATAGTTCCATTTTAGAAGTAAAAACTGATTGAGGGCAATTACCCCCCCCCCCTTCCTATGACATTTTCTTTTCCCCAAACACATCTGATCAAAACTGTGAGATGGCCATTTTGTCCAAAATAGTCCAAAAGACAAGGTAACAATTCCCCCAAGGTTGACACAACCCCCCAGAGCCCATGGGCAGGGGTTGTAAGCTATGCCTCGGGAGCATATAAGTTTTGTATGGAATGGGTGGTCGTATTAACATCGAATGGGGCTCATTTGATGGGAAGTTGGAAGTTCTAGTTGTCTTTTAAGAGTCAAGAGGGATATGAGGAACCAACCACCCCCCCTCCTCCCACGCCTATCACTTCCCAAAATACATCCAATCAAAATTTTGAGACTGCTATTTTGTTGAGCATTGTTGAGAGGTCAAGTAATTATATCTTTGAGGATGTCCTCCCAATCTTCAAGACAAGTTCTGCAAGTTAGACAATTGGTCCATTGTTTACTGTTTATACATAGTATATGTTATTGAGAAAGGTGGGCGTGTTTTGACCTTTACTTTCCAAAAGACGAAGGATATTCCAGTGAGCCTTTCAGAGAATGTTGAGTGGAGTGTTAAACTAAGCCAAAACAAGAAAATCTGAGGAACCTTTGAAGGGAAATTTGTAATGAACCAAAACTTGTTATATACATGCTGATTGCTGATACAGGCATATCACCAATATTTTTGGAACGGCTTGGCGTATCAGGATGAAAGTTCTGGGGCATCATGAGAGATGTTCAACTGGCCAAAAGACAACATGTAGCTGCTACTGCTGTATTTAATACTGCTACTACTACTGATACTACTACTACAAATACAGCACTGTTACTGCTACTAGTGCTCCTACTACTACCACTATTACTATGATACTAGTACTATTAAGGCTACGCGTATGAAGCTGAAAATTTGACAGAATTTTGAGGGGGAATTTGAACAAAATCAAAACACACTATATGCGTTCAACTTGTCAAAAGGCAGTCTCTCAACAATGGAGTTGGGTATTAAGTCCGAACTTTCAGAGTGCTTAAAGGGGAAGATCCATTGACCAATAGGTAATACGTGTATACTACTATTAGCCCTACTACCACTGCCACTTTTACTGTTGCTACAACTGCTACTAAACTACTCAAACTACTAATTCAATTCCACCTACTTATAAGGATTAGAGTATTAAGATGAAAAGGGTGTCAAAAGGAAATCAAAAGGAAACATATAGCAATATTTTTGGAATCACTTACTATATCAAGATGAAACCTCCAGGTGTCGTGAAGTGGATGTTCAACTGACCAAAAGGGAACATGTACATGCTACTACTGTCATTAATACTGCTGTTACTACTGTTTCTACTACTACTAGTACAACGCTACTACTGCTGCTATTTCTCCTACTACCACCACTACTGCTATGATATTTGTACTATTAAGGCTAAGCGAATGAAGTTGAAAATGTGAGAGAACATTTAGAGAAAATTTGCACTAAATCAAAAGATAGGATGTGCATGCAGGTTGTCAAAATGGGGTATGTCAATAATGGATTGTGTGTTAAGTTGGGACTTTTAGAGAATGCTTAAATGTGAAGATCAATTGACCAAAAGGCAATATGTGCACGCTACTACTATTATTCTACCGCTGCTACATTTGCTACTACTACTACTATTACTACTACTACTTCTACTACTACTATTACTAAGATAAAACTTACATCAAGGGTATGAATATACAGGTTATCAAAAAGACATATCGATGATACGAGGGATGTTAAAAAAAAAACTTCAATCGAAAATCAGTCGAAAATAAACCAAAAACGTATGGCACCAAAAAGTTTGTGAAAATATAGCTTTTTCTTAAAGGTACATTTGGCGTTGGGAACGAACAGTTTGTTATTGTTTGAATTCTCATCAACAGAAAGTATCTTAAAATTTAACTAATTTGTTTCGCTTATTTATTTTCCTAGTTCAGCGTGGCAGAACGAACGAAACTGTAATACTGCCAAAAGAACTTTCCAAAAGAGCGTCTATTCAGTTTTTAAAATGTCAAAATTCTCCCAACCAGTTATCGAATAGAATAATTCTGATAAGCGAATAGAATAAGTAACGCAAATCCGAACGGTGATTTCAGCATACAAGATGGCATTTACGTGTTATAGCAACCACACCAAAGAAGTGAAGTTAGTTTAATCCTAGTGAAATATACCAAAATACAATGAAAATATAATACTTTAGTAACAAAATTATGGAAACTATACCTGTATTGTAGTTAATCTCACTGAGACTAAGCTAATTATCCCCATATGTAGATAGAGCAACCAGTTTTACTCAGATCAAGAACTTAAGTGTGGTTGCTATAACACGTAAGTACCCCCAAGATTCCCATGGCCGACCTTTGCTTCCCCAAAACCCCCTATACATTTGGTTTCTATTCAATATAATTTTTAGGATTACTTGCTGCGATCTCTGCCAGACGTCATCGTTCAAGCCGTCTTATTCATCCTTAGCTTCGTTTTATTCCTGATAGTTTTCAGGGAACAACTTACTCAAAGACTGCCTTATTTTTATACTATTGTGTCTATTGTGATTCCTCTAGTGCTATTAGGACTAGATATTGGTTTGCAATCCTTTTATGTGTTCAGTGCAGATAATGGTACACATTTGCCCTGGGCATTTTACGTGATAAGTGCTATCTACTCATTTATGCCCGTTCAGAAAGACTGGGTGGTGATTTTAATTGGAGGAATTGCTTCCATAGTGTACCTTCTCTTTTCCGGATTGATTATATACACGAATGATGAAGTTAATATGCTGAAAAGGGTAAGTGATATAAAAATTTTATATACAAATTTAAATAGTGTATATAAGCCATTCTAAAGTCAAATCTATTTACAACGCTTTAAAATACAATTTTTTTAAATATGAATTTCTATTGACTTTTTTTTTCAACTACTCTTTAATTAAATTTTCTGTAATTAAGAATCATTACCTACAATGAAAATAATTACTAAAAATTAATTCCAACTTTCTAAAGCCAGTTTAATCAGATTAACAAATAAGTAAATTCCATAAACACATTTTGTTTTGGCTTTAAACTTGATTTTCCAGATTGATTATATAGGTACTTGTATGATATACGCCCTACCTAATGTTCTTCTGATCAATCCTAATGAAATATACCAAAGTAAGATAAAAATATATTTTTCGTGTTTTCGATGTTTTTCGTTCGTGGTATTCTAGACTTAAAGTTAAACTTAGGAAGGGGTTAGACAGAGGGGGATATTATCGTCGTCTATTTTCAGTTTGTGTCTAAAAGATTCTTTTGTTTCATTAAAAACCTCTCTGATTTACTTAGCAGTTGAAATTAGTTATTTGGCTTATGCTGATGACATTATTTTACTTAGTCGGCCAAAGACTGTGTTGATTGAAAATTTTAAGATTTTAGCGAAGGAATTGAACAAAAAAGGACTAGAAATTAACCTCGCGAAATGCCAGTATTTTGTGATTAATGACCCTCTTGGCTCTCCCCCTCTTGATTGCAGTAATAATCGGATTTTTCATCGGATTTTCGGTAATGATCGAGATATATTCGGTGATATATCTCCGTGTCCCATATTCTTCTGTAAAAAGACTATCACCTATTTTAATAATAAGCCATCGGGAAGTTAAGATAAGAAAGACGTTGGCTTCCCTCGTTCATCTGCAGGATAATAAGAAAAGGGATATATTAGCTAGACTGTATCAGTCAATGGTTCTACCTTTGATTAGCTCTCCTGCGGTGATTTTGAAAACTTTTCCATCTTCTGCTTCATCTCAAATTAAAGTTGCGTATTTTAGATATCTTTAATTTCTACTAGATTTCCCGCTAAGTGCCCGTAATACTTCTTTAAAATATATCTATGGAATAAAGGACCCTCTTGATGTAATAAAGAGTAAGTATGAGCTTTTAGTTCAAAAGGCTCGAAATAATCTTGAATAAAGAAATTTATTCCCGTTTTTTGGAAAAAATATGACCGATTAACGTGGATGGTTATATTAATCAGTAGTTCTGGTCTTGTTAATTGTAAGTTGTGTCTTTATATTTTATATTTATTTAATGTACTCCTCAGTGGATCCTGAGGGAAAATAAAAGTATTATTATTATTATTATTATTATTATATAATACTTTAGAAACAAATTTGGGCTATATATTTGCAACTTAGGAAGGGTGGGGGTAAAGTATAGCGAGTCTGCATGCCTAATGCGTTACATACAATTATTCTCCATATTATTTATTATTATTATTATTCATTTATTGCCCGTCAAAAAAGGTACAACAAAGGTACAGTAGACGGAGTAATCACTACAGAAAACTAAAGAAAAGAAAGAAGAAGAAGAAGGACACAAACACACATTGAAAATTCAAATACATGACAAAAAAAACTCTTCATTACATTAATACGAACAATGATGCTAACGAAAGGATAATAAAAGTTTCTTTTAAAACGGGAGAGAGATTTATTAATACTAACCTTATTATTATTATTATTATTCATTTATTGCCCGTCAAAAAAAGGTACATATACGGAGAAATCACTAATGTAACAAAAAAATAGAGAGAAAAAAATTCATTACATACATTATATTAATACAAACAGACTATTGTGAGCAAATTGGTGATCATGGATAATTAAACTTACTTTGAAAACGGGATAGAGATTTATTAATGCTAATATTAGGGTCGGCTAGCTTATACAAATGAATAATTTTACGGTTTCTTGTCCAAGGGGGCAAATGTAAAAGATATTTAGCAAATCTGAAGAAGATTGATCGTAGGTGCTTTTTATGTGTAACTGTAAAGAATCTCCAGAAAGGAGCAATGTAAAGCAGATGTGGAAGGGCTGTGGCGTTGTAAATAGATGCTAGAATATAACGGTTGAAACGGAGTTTGCTTTTTACGATTACAGCGTAAGAAATGATAATTTTACGCTCAACGTGAGAAATCAGCAAACGACGTGTGTGGCCTATAGATGTGCCAATTGGAAGGTCCAGGTATGTAATATGGTCTGCGGGTTTGACAAGAGAACCGTCCAGATTTAGAAGAGAAGTAGAGGGATTTTACCAATTGAAAATGATAACTTTGGATTTCTCAGGATTAAAAGACAGCCCGATTTTTGAATATTCATCTTAGAGGATTTTGAAATTCTGCTCAATGCGCTTGATCGTACGGCTGAGATTCAAGATGTCATCAGCATAACAAATAAGAGACATATCGATTCTCCCAAGAATGCATGAAGGAAGACACTTTGCCTGAGCATCCAGGACACTATTATTGAACAGGGTTGGGGAAGCGATAGCTCCCTGTCTAGTCCCTTTCTGAAAGAGGATTGGGTAATGAGGATTCACAAGCATATTCGAGGCATTCGAAGAGTTTGGCCTTACACGAGAATTAATGCAATTATATTGGGATTGATGAAGAGCCGATTGCATGGGAAACGGGATGGGAGTTTTAGACGCACTCTTAGATTCCTATATAAATCCCTGAGAACAAGGACAACTGATGGGTTTACGCCTCGCCTTGCCATATGAAGAAGCATGGACGAATGAATTAAGGAATCGAACGCACGTTTAACGTCACGTCCGGGGAGGATCATACTTTCTCCCGAAGATTCATTGTCGGCAAGGGCAGTAAAAACTGCTGTAAGAGCATGAGAACAGCCAAGATTAGCCTGAAAACTGAACTGATATGGTTAAACGTAACATTTTCGTCTTAACTCATCAAGAAAAAAGAGCTCGAAAAGTTTGCATATTGCCGTAGAGATAGTGACGGGACGGAAAGAGGAACAGTACAGATCAGATTTTCCTATTTGGGAATCAGAGTCAGATCACCAATGCAGAACGAAGAAGGAACAATACCTGTGACGAATATTACTTGCACGAGAAGGCTAAGGTGACGCACCAATAGATGACTTCCATTAATGATGTGTAGAGTGCTCACCTTATCTATCCCACAAGACGCTTTCCTTTTAGGTTGGGATATGGCTTTTATGACTGCGTGACAAGTAACAACAAAATCAAGGTCAGGAGATTCATCAATGAAGTTGCAGAGCTCGTCACAAAATTGTGACTCTAAAACAGGATCAGGCTCAGAAAATTCATTGGAAAAATGGGATCTCCATTTGGACAAAGGATTGTCGTTCGGATATGGCAAATTGGAGGAGATACTACGAGGTAATAGCTTCCACAGTAGATAAAGCAACATCAGATAAAACATGGAATGATAGCCCGCTTATATGGTGAACAATAAAAATCCTTACAACCATAAACATAAAACATCCATAAAATAAAAAAATCATTAGATAAAACATGGAATGATAGCCCGCTTGTGTGGTGAACAATAAAAATCCTTACATCCATAAACATAAAACATCCATACAAAAAAAAACCATTAAATAAAACATGGAAGTAGAAAGGCCTCATGAGCTCGTGACAGCACACCATATAAGGGCATAGAGTCCCTAGGGAGATGGTTTTCTCACTGAGAATGAAAAAACAGTATTTTTCTCACTTGAAAAAACAGGAATTTTCTCATTTTTATGGATGTTTCTTGGACGGTTATGAGTGTTGGTCATTTTATTTGATGTTTTTCATGGATGACAACATCAATTTATGTCTGTTTCATGGTTTTTGTCAGTGAAAATGAAAAAAAAGTATTTTTTCTCACTTTGATGGATGTTTTCTGGATTATTGAGTCTAACGGGGACAGAGTCAATGATCTCTTCCTTCAAGATCAATTGATTGTTTTTGTTGTTGTAAGTGCATGCTCGGGGCGAATGTTAAGAGTTTCCAGGAATTAGGAAACAGTTAGATCACGTGTCTCCTTCTCAGCCAATCACTTTGATGGATGTTTTTTTGGACGGTTATGAGTGTTGGTCAATTTATTTGATTTTTTTCATGGATGTCAATATAAATTTATGTCTGTTTTATGGTTTTTGTCAGTGAGAAGGAAAAAACAACGACGAGTACCGCAATTTATGTCTGTTTTATGGTTTTTGTCAGTGAGAATGAAAAAACAGCGACGAGTACAGCAATTTATGTTTGTTTTATGGTTTTTGTCAGTGAGAATGAAAAAACAGGAATTTTCTCACATTCATGGATGTCAACATCATTTTATGTCTGTTTTATGGTTTTTGTCAGTGAGAATAGAAAAACAGGACTTTTCTCACTTTGATGGATGTTTCATGGTTTCGATGAAATTGATTTACATAATCGAGGGGAATTATTGATTCACGATAGGGGAGAGAATTTCTGAGAACTTGATTTACATAATCGCTAGGGGGACTATTGATTTACGAAAAGGGGAATAAAGAAACAAGTATGGCTTCTTTGATCTTAGGTCTGAGCGATAAACGCTCTTTAGGTCAGAGAGAAAAATTAATGTTCTATTTTTAAATAGGGCTTCATTGATCTTTAGTGACAGGAATTAGAAATGACATCACTTGTTATCTTGGAATTATGCGGGAGTCTAAAGAGATAGAAATTCTGTTTTTAAATACGGCTTCACTGATCTTTAAGTCGGAGAGATAAATTGAGATTCTAACGAAACCATAATAGTGTACATTTTAGGAAATTATTTCGGCGAAACAGTTAGAGACATTTTAAACGATGATTTTAGAAGATGTTTTAGAAAAGGATTTGAGGGTGAAACTCTGCGGTCGTTATAATACACAAGCTCCATTTGAAAAGTGTCGTGAGGACCCTACCCCAACCATAAAGGGCTCAGATCCCCCTACCCCAAACCCAAAAGGCTCCGATCCCCCATACCCCAACCCCGAAGGAAGCCCCCGGTCCCCCGGGCTCCCAAAAGGCCCCCACCGTCCCAAAGGCCCCTGAGCCCCCATTTTTTAATACTTTTTTAAGGCTTCATCATATCTTTTCAGAACAAGTTATTTTCTTAATGTCCATCCTAAACCCATTTTACAAGTTGAAATGGGCGAAACCGTTTTAGACATTTTAGGGAATTATTTCGACGAAACAGTAAGAGACATTTTAAAAGATGATTTTAGAAGATGTTTTAGAAGAGGATTTGAGGGTGAAACTCTGTGGTCGTTATAATACACAAGTTCCATTTGAGCAGTATCGTGAGGTCCCCAAACCCCACCCCCAACGCCCCTGGTCCCCCAAATGCACCACGAGTCCCCCAAGACCACCCGGGCCCCTCCCCTCATTTTTTAAAATAATTTTTGAATTTTTTTAACATGGTATTTTTTTAACTTTTTTACGTATCTTAAAATGACATGAAATATGCTTACGGCTCTACCAATCGTACTCTGTTCTTGTTCATAGACACGACGCGGCTTTCCCACTGGTACTCTATGGCAGGTTAAGGACACTACCTAGTTTATTGCGTGCATTAAATAAGTATGTTTTACGAAGTGGAAGGATAAACACACAATTCATATCTGTAAAAAAGTGAAGATGAATTATTCGACGAAAGTATGTGCACAAGATAAAATCATCGTCGTGTTGAATGCTGACAAGGAGAAATACCTGAACTATGAAACGAGTGCAAATGGTAACACTATTGGAAATGTATGCATGCGTTGTCATGACAGCGAGAAGTTAGATTCCTTTGGAGTAACCAAGAATTTCCATCATTCAAACGGTGGATATGTGAGAGTAACATTACCAGAGAAGTTAGTACTCAAAGAGAATGCCAACGTAAAAATAATAGTTGGTGAAGAGGGACAACTTCTAGCTAATGGTTCTGGTAGCATGTTAGCCGTTGATAGATCTTATCGCCATCTTTCCGGTGTTAGCATTCGAATGAAAGCAAAGGGAAAAAGAAGACATGTATACAGCTGCACCAACATCATAAATCATATCTTGTCAATGTGTCAAAACTGCTATCTATGTAAAAATAATGTGACAATAGACAGTGAAATCGCAGGCAAAATAAAAAGGACATTAGCAGACAATATCATCAATGAATATAAAGATGAATTGATGGAAAGTGAAGCGCAAGTGTACTAATAATGTATAATAATGTATTCAACATATTTTTATATTAATATTCTACATGTCGTTATTTCATTAAAAATATTTTATGCATTATTTTGTTAAGTGTTCATTATTTTTATGGTATGATAGAACGTCAAAAGTTCAGAATATTTATTAAAAAGGTCAGAGATGTAAGAAAAAGAATTTTAGAGATAATGATACTACTAGCTGGCTCAATTTTTCATAGAAGATAGAAAAGTTCTCTTCTGAATTTTATCAAAGAACACAATTCAATTCTAATTTCACCAGAGAAAATAAAAAGCTTCCACTTCAGTTTTAAGTTCACCAAGACATAAATATTTAAAGTTCACTTCTAAATTTTTCCGTAGAAGATAGGAAAAGTTATACTATGATTGTGATTATTTTCTATGATGCAGATGTAACGCTGACTATTATGATGAATATGTTCTAAGAAAAGAGAAAAAGTGATCCTTTAAGAGACAACATAAGATGTTATTCTATGAAATAGATTTTAAACAACTAAAAACGTGGCGGAAAAGTTCTCATACATCATTTAAAGATAAGACAAATCATCGATATACATAAAGAATTTTATATTATAATCATACAATAAATTTGTTTATACTATATTTATTTTCTCCTACTAGAAATGTATAGAATAAGGATACCAGCAGAGACTTCTGTATATGAATAGTTCAGTTTGATAAGATCATCCCAATAGAGTACTATCAGTCCACAGTCAAGTTTTCTATCAATGATAAAAAATAAATGATTCTTCTAAATATTTTTATTCAATTGAAATATCAATATTTACAATAGTTTTTAAATATATAATGTCTGGTTCAATTATCACAACATCATTATCATTATCCTCCACTACCATTTTATCTATGAGAGGGGGTGGTGTACATTCAATCTCATTATCATTTATAGGTATATTGAACAAAGGAGACATCTCCTCAAATAAATCTTCACGTACTCTAATTGAAGATAAACCTGGTGCCAATCGCTCGTCATCTACAATACACATTCGGCTCGTAGCATCAATTTCTTTACTAGTACAGAGAAGAAACTCCTCCTCCTCAACTGTGAGCTCGTCAGTAACATCAAATGATATACTAGTACAGAGATGAAGCTCCTCCTCCTCAACTGTGAGCTCCCACTCGCTCCATACATCCTAAAATATTGAGAACACTATGATCAAAAACTAGAGTTTACGGTCAAAAACCTGTATTAGTTCAGATTTTACGGGGATAGTTTTTTTTCGAACCAAAGAAATGTATTTACTATAATTTTCTTACAAAAAAAACTAGATTTCTGGTGCAGCGGTGAGTTGTAGTAGTAGTAGTAGTAGTTGAGATAAAAATAACGACACTATTAAGATTTTGGATGAATTTATCTCTCTTTGGGCAACTAAATACAGTAATAGGATATGATAGCATCAACATTTTACATTTTTAATTTTCATGTTTTTGATTTTATATTGATGAAGAATTTAAACACAACTTCAACTAGTTTTTTTTTTTTCAAAATAGATGAAAGGTCCAATACCTCAGTTAAACTAAGAGGTTACTTTCTGTAAACTAATGTCTATTGATAAACTTGTTAGAGTGACAAAAACTTTTTTCACAAGAGGACATTTTTCAACTAAAAGTAAAGAGCTACTAGACTAAATCAAGAGGACATTTTTCAACTAAAAGTAATGAGCTGCTAGACTAAATAAAAAAAATCATGAATTTATACACAGTTTTAACTAGCTAGGGCTAAATTTGTTAACGATGGATCATTGAGGACATATTTCAACTAAAAGTAAAGAGCTACTAGACTAAATCAAAGATGTGCAGAAATAATAACGAATAATTATTCAAACTTAAATTTTCTGTAAACTTTTGTCTAGTGATGAACTTGTTAGAGTGACAAAAACTTTTTTTCCACAAGAGAACATTTTCAAGTAAAAGTAAAGAGCTGCTAGACTAAATAAAAAATCATGAATTTATGCACAGTTTTAACTAGCTAGGGCTAAATTTGTTAACGATGGATCATTGAGGACATTTTTCAACTAAAAGTAAAGAGATACTAGACTAAATCAAAGATGTGCAGAAATTATAATTAATAAGTATTCAAAGGTAAATTTTTTGTAAACTTTTGTATATTGATGAACTTGTTAGAGTGACAAAAACTTTTTTTCCACAAGAATACTTTTTCAACTAAAAGTAAAGAGCTAATAGACTAAATAAAAAAACCATGAATTTATGCACAGTTTTAACTAGCTAGGGCTACATTTGTTAACGATGGATCATTGAGGACATTTTTCAACTAAAAGTAAAGAGATACTAGACTAAATCAAAGATGTGCAGAAATAATAACGAATAATTGTTCAAACTTAAATTTTCTTTAAACTTTTGTCTAGTGATGAACTTTTTAGAGTGAAAAAAACTTTTTTTTCCCGAAGAGGTCATTTTTCAGCTAAAAGTAAAGAGCTACTAGACTAAATCAAAGATGTGCAGAAATGTTAACGAATAATAGTTCAAACTTAAATTTTCTCTAAGCTTTTGTCTAGTGATGAACTTGTTGGAGTGACAAAACTTTTTTCACAAGAGGACATTTTTCAACTAAAAGTAAAGAGCTACTAGACTAAATCAAGAGGACATTTTTCAACTAAAAGTAATGAGCTGCTAGACTAAAAAAAAATCATGTATTTATACATAGTTTTAACTAGCTAGGGCTAAATTTGTTAACGATGGATCATTGAGGACATTTTTCAACTAAAAGTAAAGAGCTACTAGACTAAATCAAAGATGTGCAGAAAGAATAACGAATAATTATTCAAACTTAAATTTTCTGTAAACTTTTGTCTAGTGATGAACTTGTTAGACTGACAAAAACTTTTTTTCCACAAGAGAACATTTTCAAGTAAAAGTAAAGAGCTGCTAGACTAAATAAAAAATCATGAATTTATGAACAGTTTTAACTAGCTATGGCTAAATTTGTTAACGATGGATCATTGAGGATATTTTTCAACTAAAAGTAAAGAGCTACTAGAATAAATCAAAGATGTGCAGAAATAATAGCGAATAATTGTTCAAACTTAAATTTTCTGTAAACTTTTGTATAGTGATGAACTTGTTGGAGTGACAAAAACTTTTTTTCCACAAGAGGACATTTTCAACTAAAAGTAAAGAGCTGCTAGACTAAATAAAAAAAATCATGAATTTATGCACAGTTTTAACTAGCTAGGGCTAAATTTGTTAACGATGGATCATTGAGGACATTTTTCAACTAAAAGTAAAGAGCTACTAGACTAAATAAAAGATGTGCAGAAATAATAACGAATAATTGTTCAAACTTAAAGTTTATGTAAACTTTTGTATAGTGATGAACTTGTTAGAGTGACAAGAACTTTTTTTTCCACAAGAGGACATTTTTCAACTAAAAGTAAAGAGCTACTAGACTAAATGAAAGATTTGCAGAAATAATAACGTATAATAGTTCAAACTTAAATTTTCTGTAAACTTTTATCTAGAGATGAACTTGATAGTGACAAAAAGTTTCTTTCAACAAGGACATTTTTCAACTAAAAGTAAAGAGCTGCTAGACTAAATAAAAAAATCATTAATTTATGCACAGTTTTAACTAGGTTGGGCTAAATTTGTGAACGATGGATCATTGAGGACATTTTTCAACTAAAAGTAAAGAGCTACTAGAATAAATCAAAGATGTGCAGAAATAATAACGAATAATTGTTCAAACTTAAATTTTCTGTAAACTTTTGTATAGTGATAAACTTGTTAGAGTGACAAAAACTTTTTTTTCCACAAGAGGACATTTTTCAACTAAAAGTAAAGAGCTGCTAGACTAAATAAAAAAATCATGAATTTATGCACAGTTTTAACTATCTATGGCTAAATTTGTGTAAAAATTCAAAATTAGGAAAGAAAACCAAATGTTCCTGTATTACCTAAGTAACACGACAAAAAATCAATAGTTTATGTATAGTTTTATACTATAATCACGAAAAAAATTGTCAGGTTACAGTTGTAATGTGTCTAAGATACACAAGTATCGGAATTATTCACTGGAAGAGAGCCAGATTACATAGTATTATTTAAAACGATAGGAAATTAAATTTAAAAAATTCTACTGAAAGTAAGAAGCAACATCAAAGTTTATAAACGAACAGAAATTATTACGTATAAGAAAAGGGTCACCCCCCTCCTCAAGACATCACTCTTTACACAACTTTTTTAGAATTTAAAAGTATATCTATATTTCAATATGCACTGAAGTTAATGACATCAAACACTAAATATTATGCGGTAATAACGGCATATTTCCTTTCCTTAATCAAATTAATAAATGCTGACCTATAGGATCAGGGAAAACAAGTTCATTTTATGTCTTGTTTTCATTTGCATAAGACCCCCAATGTCATAAGCCATTCTATGACTTGTTTTTCAGAAATAGAGTTATTTCTACGTGAACAAAGTAACTTCATATATATGAAAGTTCTTGTCATAATGTGCATATTTTTCCAAAATCGTCTAATCAATTTTTAGATGAATTTTTTTCTTCAACATAGTTGAAATACTCAATAACTATGTCTTTAGAGATAAAATGGACCCTTCAGCCCCTGGGGGAAAGGTTTTTAAGTTATTAAATTTATTCATAAGCCGGTAAAAGTTGGGATTGAAAAAGATTTGTACTCCAACTTGAAGCACAACAGTCGAGAGGGGGATTCATTCTAATTGAAAAAAGATTCTAGTGACCCTTTTGAGTAACAAAAAATAATTGGAGGACAACTAGGCTCCCCCCCTCCCACATCACCTTTTTCCAAAATCGTCTAACGGGAGCCAAGGAGCCGAAGGCCGGCCACGGGTAGGACCCCACCACCAAGGTTAAGATAGGTTAGGTTACCTAACATTTCTAGGTGGGCCCCTCACCCCCGGGGCCTCGGGGACCGAAAGCCTACCACGGGTGGGACCCCCACCACCAAGGTTAGGTTACCTAACATTTCTAGGTGGGCCCCTCACCTCCGGGGACTCGGGGACCGAAAGCCTACCACGGGTGGGACCCCCACCACCAAGGTTAGGTTAGGTTACCTAACATTTCTAGGTGGCCCCCCCCCGACCCCGGGGCCGAAAGCCTGACACGGGTGGGACCCTCTCCACCAAGGTTAGGTTAGGTTACCTAACATTTCTAGGTTAACTTACATCAGGTTAAGTGGTGCGCCACTTAACCTGATGTAAGTTAACCTAGAAATGTTAGGTAACCTAACCTAAACTTGGTGGTGGGGGTCCCACCCGTGGTAGGCTTTCGGTCCCCGTGGCCCCGGGGGTGAGGGGGCCCACCTAGAAATGTTAGGTAACCTTACCTTGGTGGTGGGGTCCCACCCATGGCCAGCCTTCGGCTCCGTGGCTCCCGTTAGACGATTTTGGAAAAAGGTGATGTGGGAGGGGGGGAGCCTAGTTGTCCTCCAATTATTTTTTGTTACTTAAAAGGGTCACTAGAATCTTTTTTCAATTAGAATGAATCCCCCTCTAGACTGTTGTGCTTCGAGTTGGAGTACAAATCTTTTTCAATCCCAACTTTTACAGGCTTATGTATAAATTTAATAACTTAAAAACCTTTCCCCCAGGGGCTGAAGGGTCCATTTTATCTCTAAAGACATAGTTATTGAGTATTTCAACTATGTTGAAGAAAAAAAATCGGTCTAAAAATTGATTAGACGATTTTGGAAAAATATGCACATTATGACAAGAACTTTCATATATATGAAGTTACTTTGTTCACGTAGAAATAACTCTATTTCTGAAAAACAAGTCATAGAATGGCTTATGACATTGGGGGTCTTATGCAAATGAAAAGAAGACATAAAATGAACTTGTTTTCCATGATCCTATAGGTCAGCATTTATTAATTTGATTAAGGACAGGAAATATGCCTTTATTACCGCATATTTTTTAGTGTTTGATATCATTAATTTCAGTGCACATTGAAATATAGATAGATGTATATATATATAAAGTAATGAATACTCCAAATGAACTCACCGGTCCTTCAATGGCTAATGTACGTTTAAATTTTAATTTATATTTTCCCCTATGGATTTTACATATTTGAACCATAGAAATATATTTTCTATAATTTTTTACAAAAACGAGACGATTTATACAAAAACTAAGATAAAAACCCCCAACATTTAATTCTATTAAGCAATGTCGAAGCGTTGGAGCTAATTTTTTTAAACAGTATCGTTAGTTTTGAACTTGGTTTTCAAGCAACTAAATAATTAGTTTCCTTTTCACTTTGAATTTATACAAAGAATCGCATTAACAAATTAGTCTAACCGAATTAAAACACTAAAAAAAGCTTCAGATAAGCAAATCAAAAAGTTTTATTCGAATCTTTTTATAACATTAAACATATTTTTTAAATTATAGAAACGTTATGTAAAAAGTGATGTCGTGAGGAGGGGGGTGACCCTTTTCTTATACGTAATAATTTCTGTTCATTTATAAACTTTGATGTTGCTTCTTACTTTCAGTTGAATTTTTTAAATTTAATTTCTTATCGTTTTAAATAATACTATGTAATCTGGTTCTCTCTCCATGAATAATTCCGATACTTGTGTATTATACACACATTAAAACTGTAGCATGACAATTTTTTCGTGATCATAATTTAAAACTATACATAAACTATTGATTTTTTGTCGTGATACTTAGGTAACACAGAACATTTGGTTTTCTTTCCTAATTTTGAATTTTTACACAAATTTATCCCTAGCTAGTTAAAACTGTGCATAAATTCAGGATTTTTTTTATTTAGTCTAGCAGCTCTTTACGTTTAGTTGAAAAATGTCCTCTTGTGGGAAAAAAAGTTTTTGTCAATCTAACAAGTTTATCATTATACAAAAGTTTACAGAAAATTTAAGTTTGAATAATTATTCGTTATTATTTCTGCACATCTTTGATTTAGTCTAGTAGCTCTTTACGTTTAGTTGAAAATGTGCTCAATGATCCATCGTTAACAAATTTAGCCCTAGCTAGTTAAAACTGTGCATAAATTCATGATTTTTTTATTTAGTCTAGCAGCTCTTTACTTTTAGTTGAAAAATATCCTCTTGTTGAAAGAAACTTTTTGTCACTCTAACAAGTTCATCACTAGACAAAAGTTTACAGAAAATTTAAGTTTGAACTATTATTCGTTATTATTTCTGCATATCTTTGATTTAGTCTAGTAGCTCTTTACTTTTAGTTGAAAAATGTCCTCTTGTGAAAAAAAAAGTTCTTGTCACTCTAACAAGTTCATCACTAGACAAACGTTTACAGAAAATTTAAGTTTGAACAATTATTAGTTATTATTTCTGCACATCTTTGATTTAGTCTAGTAGCTCTTTACTTTTAGTTGAAAAATGTCCTCAATGATCCATCGTTAACAAATTTAGCCCTAGCTAGTTAAAACTGGGCATAAATTCATGATTTTTTTCATTTAGTCTAGCATCTCTTTACTTTTAGTTGAAAATGTCCTCTTGTGGAAAAAAGTTTTTGTCACTCTAACAAGTTCATCACTATACAAAAGTTTACAGAAAATTTAAGTTTGAATAATTATTCGTTATTATTTCTGCACATCTTTGATTTAGTCTAGTAGCTCTTTACTTTTAGTTGAAAAATGTCCTCAATGATCCATCGTTAACAAATTTAGCCCTAGCTAGTTAAAACTGTGTATAAATTCATGATTTTTTTTATTTAGTCTAGCAGCTCATTACTTTTAGTTGAAAAATGTACTATTGATTTAGTCTAGTAGCTCTTTACTTTTAGTTGAAAAATGTCCTCTTGTGAAAAAAGTTTTTGTCACTCTAACAAGTTCATCACTAGACAAAAGTTTACAGAAAATTTAAGTTTTAACTATTATTCGTTATTATTTCTGTACATCTTTGATTTAGTCTAGTAGCTCTTTACTTTTAGTTGAAAAATGTCCTCTTGCGGAAAAAAAGTTCTTGTCAATCTAACAAGTTCATCACTAGAAAAAAGTTTACAGAAAATTTAAGTTTGAACAATTACTCGTTATTATCTCTGCACATCTTTGATTTAGTCTAGTAGCTCTTTACTTTTAGTTGAAAAATGTCCTCAATGATCCATTGTTAATAAATTTAGCCCTAGCTAGTTAAAACTGTGCATAAATTCATGATTTTTTTTATTTAGTCTAGCAGCTCTTTACTTTTCGTTGAAAATGTCCTCTTGTGGAAAAAAAGTTTTTGTCACTCTAACAAGTTCATCACTATACAAAAGTTTACAGAAAATTTAAGTTTGAACAATTATTCGTTATTATTTCTGCACATCTTTGATTTAGTCTAGTAGCTCTTTTCTTTTAGTTGAACAATGTCCTCAATGATCAATCGTTAACAAATTTAGCCCTAGCTAGTTAAAACTGTGCATAAATTCATGATTTTTTATTTAGTCTAGCAGCTCTTTACTTTTAATTGAAAATGTTTTCTTGTGGAAAAAAAGTTTTTGTCACTCTAAAAAGTTCATCACTAGACAAAAGTTTACAGGAAATTTAAGTTTGAATAATTATTCGTTATTATTTCTGCAGATCTTTGATTTAGTCTAGTAGCTCTTTACTTTTAGTTGAAAAATGTCCTCAATGATCCATCGTTAACAAATTTAGCCCTAGCTAGTTAAAACTGTGTATAAATTCATGATTTTTTTTATTTAGTCTAGCAGCTCATTACTTTTAGTTGAAAAATGTCCTCTTGATTTAGTCCAGTAGCTCTTTGCTTTTAGTTGAAAAATGTCCTCTTGTGAAAAAAGTTTTTGACACTCTAACAATTTTATCAATAGAAATAAGTTTATAGAAAGTAACCTCTTAGTTTAACTGAGGTATTGGACCTTTCATCTATTTCGAACAAAAAAAAAACTAGTTGAAGTTGTGTTTAAATTCTTCATCAATATAAAATCAAAAACATGAAAATTAAAAATGTAAAATGTTGATGCTATCATATCCTATTACTGCATTTAGTTGCCCTATGAGAGATAAATTCATCCAAAATCTTAATAGTTTCGTTATTTTTTGCTCAACAACTACTACTACAACTCAACGCTGCACCAGAACTCTAGTTTGTTTTTGGTAATAAAATTATGGTAAATACATTTCTTTGGTTCGAAAATAAACTATCCCCGTGAAATCTGAACTAATACAGGTTTTTGACCGTAAACTCTAGTTTTTGATCATAGTGTTCTCAATTTTTAGGATGTATGGAGCGAGTGGGAGCTCACAGTTGAGGAGGAGGAGCTTCTTCTCTGTACTAGTACATCATTTGATGTTACTGACGAGCTCACAGTTGAGGAGGAGGAGCTTCTTCTCTGTACTAGTACAGAAATTGATGCTACGAGCCGAATGAGTATTGTAGATGACGAGTGATTGGCACCAGGTTTATCTTCAATTAGAGTACGTGAAGATTTATTTGAGGAGATGTCTCCTTTGTTCGATATACCTATAAATGATAATGAGATTGAATGTATACCACCCCCTCTCATAGATATAATGGTAGTGGAGGATAATGATAGTGAAGTTGTGATAATTGAACCAGACATTGTATATTTAAAAACTATTGTAAATATTGATATTTCAAGTGAATGAAAATATTTAGAAGAATCATTTATTTTTTATCATTGATAGAAAACTTGACTGTGGACTGAAAGTACTCTATTGGGATGATCTAATCAAACTTAACTTTTCATATACAGAAGTTACTGCTGGTATCCTTATTCTATACATATCTAGTAGGAGAAAATAAATATAGTATAAACAAATTTATTGTATGATTATAATATAAAACTCATTAAGCATATCAATAATTAGTTTTATCGTTAAATGATATATGAGAACTTTTCCGCCACGTTTTTCGTTGCTTAGAATCTATTTCATAGAATGACATCTTATGTTGTCTCTTAAAGGATCACTTTTTTTCTTCTCTTAGAATATATTCATCATGAAAGTCAGCGTTACACCTCCATCATGGAAAATAATCACAATCATAGTATAACTTTTCCTATCTTCTACGGAAAAATTTAGAAGTGAACTTAAAATTTTTATGTCTTGGTGAACTTAAAACTGAAGTGGAAGATTTTTATTTTCTCTGGTGACATTAGAATTGAATTGTGTTCTTTGATAAAATTCAGAAGAGAACTTGAACTTTTCTATCTTCTATGAAAAATTGAGCCTGCTAGTAGTATCATTATCTCTAAAATTATTTTTCTTACATCTCTGACCTTTTTAATAAATATTCTGAACGTTTGACGTTCTATCATACCCTAAAAATAATGAACACTTAACAAAAAAATGCATAAAATATTTTTAATGAAATAACGACATGTAGAATATTAATATAAAAATATGTTAAATACATTATTATACATTATTAGTACACTTGCGCTTCAATTTCCGTCAATTCATCTTTATATTCATTGATGATATTGTCTGCTAATGTCCTTTTTATTCTGCCTGCGATTTCACTGTCTTTTGTCACATTATTTTACATAGATAGCAGTTTTGACACATTGACAAGATATGATTTATGATGTTGGTGCAGCTGTATGCATGTCTTCTTTTTCCCTTTGCTTTCATTCGAATGCTAACACCGGAAAGATAGCGATAAGATCTATCAACGGCTAACATGCTACCAGAACCATTAGCTAGAAGTTGTCCCTCTTCATCAACTATTATTTTTACGTTGGTATTCTCTTTGAGTACTAATTTCTCTGGTAATGTTACTCTCGCATATCCACCGTTTGCATGATGTAAATTCTTGGGTACTCCAAAGGAATCTAATTTCTCGCTGTCATGACAACGCATGCATACATTTCCAATAGTGTTACCACTTGCACTCGTTTCATAGTTCAGGTATTTCTCCTTGTCAGCATTCAACACGACGAGGATTTTATCTTGTGCACATACTTTCGTCGAATAATTCATCTTCACTTTTGTACAGATATGAATTGTGTGTTTATCCTTCCACTGCGTAAAAAATACTGATTTAATGCACGCAATAAACTAGGTAGTGACGAAAACCTGCCATAGAGTACCAGTGGGAAAGCCGCGTCGTGTCTATGAACAAGCACAGAGTACGATTGGTAGAGCCGTAAGCATATTTCATGTCATTTTAAGATACGTAAAAAAGTTAAAAAAATACCATGTTAAAAAAATTTAAAAATTATTAAAAAAATGGGGGGGCGGGGGCCCGGTGGTCTTTGGGGACTCGAGGTGCTTTAAGGGTACCGGGGGCCTTTGGGGTGGGGGTAGGGGACCTCACGATACTGCTCAAATGGAACTTGTGTATTATAACGACCACATAGTTTCACCCTCAAATCATCTTCTAAAACATCTTCTAAAATCATCTTTTAAAATGTCTCTAACTGTTTCGCCGAAATAATTCCCTAATATGTCTAAAACGGTTTCGCCCATTTCAACTTTAGGGTTTAGGATTGACATTAAGAAAATAACTTGTTCTGAAAAGATATAATGAAGCCTTAAAAAAGTATTAAGAAATGGGGGCTCAGGAGTATAGTCCTTCTAATGAATTCTATGGGGCCCCCGTACCAAACAGGTTTTTACCTATTAGCCAAGTTTAAAAAAAAAAAAACAAAAAAAAAACCTACTAATCAACTTACAGATGAATGACCACGGATTTAACCTTTACTTGATGGTCAATAAAAAATATTTAATAGGTTAATTAAAGTATACTCTTTAAATATTATATTTTATTATAGTTTATATATATTATATGGTGAATTTATAATTTATATTATTCTTATAGTGAAGTTAGTAAAAAGAGAATATATATCTTAAAATAATAATTTTTTGTATATTTTAAAAGAGCTTTACAGGGTTTGAGAGACTCAGTTGCCTAAGTCCGTGTGGTTTTTCTTCACTTGGTGGTCAATAAAAAAGAAATTTTTGTTAAAAAAAATTAGTTTTTGTAACTTTTAAAATAGATTTAAAGGGTTTGAGAGACTCAGTTGCCTGACTCCGTGTGGTTTTTCTTCACTTTCTGGTCAATAAAAACGAAATTTTTGTGTTAAATAAGTAGTTTTTGTATCTTTTAAAAGAGCTTTAAAGGGTTTGAGAGACTCAGTTGCCTGATACCGTGTGGTTTTTCTTTACTTGGCAGTCATTAAAAACGAAATTTTTGTGTTAAATAAGTAGTTTTTGTATCTTTTAAAAGAGCTTTACAGGGTTAGAGAGACTCAGTTGCCTAATTCCGTGTGGTTTTTCTTCACTAGGTGGTCATTAAAAAAGAAATTTTTGTGTTAAATAAGTAGTTTTTTTATCTTTTAAAATAGCTTTACATGTTATGAGAGACTCAGTTGCCTGATTCCGTGTGGTTTTTATTCACTTGGTGGTCATTAAAAACGAAATTTTTGTGTTAAATAAGTAGTTTTTGTATCTTTTAAAAGAGCTTTACAGTGTTTGAGAGACTCAGTTGCCTAATTACGTGTGGTTTTTCTTAACTATTTGGTAATTAAAATATAAATAATAGTGTTAAATAAGAATTTTTTGTATATTTTAAAAGAGCTTTAAAGGGTTTGAGAGACTCAGTTGCCTAATTCCGTGAGGTTTTTCTTCACTTGGTGGTCATTAAAAACGAAATTTCTGTTTTAAATCAGTAGTATTTTTATATTTTAAAAGAGCTTTACAGGATTTGAGAGACTCAGTTGCCAAATTCCGTGTGGTTTTTCTTCAAATGGTGGTAATTAAAAACGAAATTTTTTTGTTTAATTAGTAGTTTTTGTATATTTTAAAAGAGCTTTACAGGGTTGGAGAGACTCATTTGCCTAATTCCGTGTGGTTTTTCTTCAATTGGTGGTAATTAAAAACGAAATGTTTGTGTTAAATAAGTAGTTTTTTTATATTTTAAAAGAGCTTTACAGGGTTTGAGAGACTCAGTTGCCTAATTCCGTGTGGTTTTTCTTCACTTGGTGGTCATTAAAAACTAAATTTTTTCGTTAAAATAAGTAGTTTTTGTATCTTTTAAAAGAGCTTTACAGGGTTTGAGAGACTCAGTTGCCTAATTCCGTGTGGTTTTTCTTCACTTGGTGGTCATTAAAAACGAAATTTTTGTGTTAAATAAGTAGTTTTTGTATCCTTTAAAAGAGCTTTACAGGGTTTGAGAGACTCAGTTGCCTAATTCCGTGTGGTTTTTCTTCACTTGGTGGTCATTAAAAACGAAATATTTGTGTTAAATAAGTAGTTTTTGTATCTTTTAAAAGAGCTTTACAGGGTTTGAGAGACTCAGTTGCCTAATTCCGTGAGGTTTTTCTTCACTTGGTGGTCATTAAAAACGAAATTTCTGTTTTAAATCAGTAGTTTTTGTATCTTTTAAAAGAGCTTTACAGGGTTTGAGAGACTCAGTTGCCTAATTCCGTGTTGTTTTTCTTCACTTGGTGGTCATTAAAAACGAAAATTTTGTGTTATATCATAAGTTTTTGTATATTTAAAAATAGATATACAGTGTTTGAGATACTCAGTTGACTGATTCAGTGGGGTTTTTCTTCACTTGGTGGTCATTAAAAACGAAATTTTTGTGTTAAATAAGTAGTTTTTGTATCTTTTAAAAGAGCTTTACAGGGTTTGAGAGACTCAGTTGCCTAATTCCGTGTGGTTTATCTTCACTTGGTGGTAAATAAAAACGAAATTTTTGTGTTAAATAATTAGTTTTTGTATCTTTTAAAAGAGCCTTACAGGGTTTGAGAGACTCAGTTGCCTAATTCCGTGTGGTTTTTCTTCACTTGGTGGTCATTAAAAACAAAATTTTTGTGTTAAATAAGTATTTTTTGTATCTTTTAAAAGAGCTTTACAGGGTTTGAGAGACTCAGTTTCCTAATTCCGTGTGGTTTTTTTCTTCAATTGGGGGTCATTAAAAACGAAATGTTTGTGTTAAATAAGTAGTTTTTGTATCTTTTAAAAGAGCTTTACAGGGTTTGAGAGACTCAGTTCCCTAATTCCGTGTGGTTTTTCTTCACTTGGTGGTCATTAAAAATGAAATTTTTGTGTTAAATAAGTAGTTTTTGTATCTTTTAAAAGAGCTTTACAGGGTTTGAGAGACTCAGTTGCCTAATTCCGTGTGGTTTTTCTTCAATTGGTGGTCATTAAAAACGAAATTTTTATGTTAAATAAGTAGTTTTTTTATCATTTTAAATTATCTTTACGAGTTTTTAGAGAATCAGAATACTAATTACGTTTTAATATTATTAAAATTAATGAAAAATTTATATTTAAAATATTTTTATTTAATTTGTTAATTTATATAATTTTATATATTTAAAGGGATTGAGAGACTAAGTTTCCTTATTCCGTGTGGTTTTCCTTCAATTGGTGTTCATTAAAAACGAAATTTTTGTGTTAAATTAGTAGTTTTTGTATATTTTTAAATAGCTTTACTGGGATTGAGAGACTCTGTTGCCTAAGTCCGTGTGTTTTTTTTTCACTTGGTGGTCATTAAAAACGAAATTTTTGTGTTAAATAAGTAGTTTTTGTATCTTTTAAAAGAGCTTTACAGGGTTCGAGATACTCAGTTGCCTAATTCCGTGTGGTTTTTCTTAACTTTGTAGTCAATAAAAACTATTGTGGTGTGTTAAAGACGGAGTTTTTGTATCTTTTAAAAGAACATTATGGAGATTGAGAGAGTCAGTTGCCTAATATACTGTGATTCTTGCATAAGTGAAGATCATTTGAAAAGAAATTTTTGGGGTCTATTAGTAGTTATTGTATATTATGAATGAACATTACTGGGTGTGAGAGACTCAGTTGACTAATTTCGTGTGGTTTTGCTTTACTTGGTGGTCATTAAAAACGAAATTTTTTTGTTAAATAAGTATTTTTTGTTTCTTTTAATAGAGCTTTACAGGGTTTGCGAGACTCAGATGTCTAATTCCGTGTCGTTTTTCTTTACTTGATGGTCATTAAAAACGAAAATTTTGTGTTAAATAAGTAGTTTTTGTATCTGTTAAAAGAGCTTTACAGGGTTTGAGAGACTCAGTTGCCTAATTCCGTGTGGTTTTCCTTTACTTAGCGGTCATTAAAAACGAAATTTTTGTGTTAAATCAGCAGTTTTTGTATCTTTTAAAAGAGCTTTACGGGGATTGAGAGATTCTGTTGCCGGATTCCGTGTGATTTTTCTTCTTTTCAGTAAAGACACTCGATATCCTAAAAGTGTTTAATTAAAAATTTTTTAAAACTTCTAAATTTTTCAACTTTATTTATTTTTTTTCTTTTTGTACATAACTTAAAATTTCAAAATATTATTAAAGTTCTAAAAATTGCGCTCTTTGATTGGTCAGAGACACGATGTGACTTTCCCACTGGTATTTTATGACCGGTTATTGACACTACCTAATCTATTGCATGTATTAAATCAGTATTTTTTACGCAGTGGAACGATAAACACATAAGTCATATCTTAAAAAAAAAGTGAAGATGGAGCATTTTAATAAAGTGTGTTTACATAACAAGGTTATTGTAGCATTGAATGCTGACAAAGAGAAGTATTTAAACTTTGAAACAAGTACAGGTGGTAGAACTATTGGAAATTTATGAATGCATTTTCATGACAGTAAGGAATTAAATTTCTTTGGAATACCTAAAAAATTCAACTCTTATGTTGGTGGTTATGAGAGATTGAGATCTCCAGAGATGATTGCACTCAAAGAAAATGCCAACATAAAAATTAATCATTGATGATAGAAGACAACTCCTTGCTACTGTTGCAGGTAACACATTACCTACTGATACATCCAATCGTCACCTTTCGGGTATTAGCATTCAACGGAAGATCAATAAAAGAAAGGCCTACTCTTCTACTAATATCGTAAGCCATATCTTGTCTACGTGCAAAAACTGTTACCTGTGTAAAAATAACGTGATAATAGACAGTGAAATTGCCAGAAAAATAAAAAGAGCATTGTCAGAAAATATCACGATGGAATATAAAGATGAATCGATGAAAAACAAAGCACCAGCAAACGTTACTGCCATTGATCAAACAGTCATTGAACCAAATAGTACCAAAGACGAAAAGCATATTGAGCCTGTTGATGAGACACCAGTAAAAATTGTGTATGACTCAAAATGGAATAATGATTATTCTACTGATTACGAACTAAGAGAAGACAATAGCTATAATATCAAGAGAGAACTTGGTGAACTATTTTATGGAACAGATTCAAAATGTCCAAAGTTAATCATTAATATTAATAATGTATCGTAATATATTTCTTGTATTAATATTCTACATAGCATTATTTCATTAAAAATATATTATGCATTACATTGTTATGTGTTCATTATTTTTAGAGTAAGCTAGCATATCAAACGTTTAGAATGTCTAATAAAACGTCGGAGATGTAAGAAAAGGAATTTGCATACATCTATTGTCAGACACATGGGAGCAAATCCTTTCTTGAATTCGCCTCCTGGATAAACAAAAAAGACATTTCATTCAAGAAATTATGACGAAACTCTAAGTAAGCAACAAACTCTTTCTTGAAGTTACCTCATGGATACACAATGCAGAAATTTGATTTAAGAAACTATCAAAAATTGTAAGTAAGTAGCAAATTCTTTCAAAAATATGTAAATACGTTTAAGCAATAAATATCTTTAAGCTTAACCGGTCCTTATTCTGTAGAATAGTTTTAATCATTTCATTAAGTTATGAAGAAATTGTAAGTAAGTAAAAAAAGCTTTCTAGAATTCGCTTCCTGGACACAATACAGATATTTAATTCAAGAAATCATAATAAAATCACAAGTAATTAATAAAGTATTTATTGTTTTCACCTATTGGACGCACAATACTGAAATTTCATTCATGAAATTATGAAGGAATTGTAAATAGGTAACACACTCATGTTACCTCATGGATACACAATGCAGAAATTTCATTTAAGAAATTATCAAAAATTTTAAGTAAGTAGCAAATTCTGTCTTGAATTTGCCTCCTGGGCTAATAAAAAAGACAGTTCATTAAAGAAATTATGAAAAAATTGTAAGTAAGTAGAAAATTCTTTCTTGAATTCACCTGCTTGATAAAAAAAAAAGAAATTTCGTTAGAGAAATTATGACAAAATTCAAAGTAATTAACAAACTCTTTATTTTTTTAATGACTTAGATACATGTTGTAGAAATTTCATTCAATAAATTATGAAAACATTACCAGGAAGTAGAATTTTAGTTATTGAATTTAGCTCTTGGGTAAACAATACGTAAATTTCATTTAGTAAATTATAAAAAAAAAACAATTTCTTTATTTAAGTTAACTATTGGATACACACTACGGAAATTTCATTCATGAAATTATGAAAATATTTGTAAGTAAGTAACAAACTCTTTTTGTTTTCACCTCTTGGATATACAGTACAGATACTTCATTCAAGAAATTATGATAAAACCGCAAGTAAGTTACTTTTTTTTCTCTTTATCAAAAACAATTTTCACTTAGCTACACGACGTAGAAATTTAATTCAAGAAATTAGGAAAAAATTCACAGTAAGTAAGAATTTCTTTCTTGAAGTCAACTCATGGATACACAATACGGAAATTTCATTCAAGAATTTCATGACTTAGATACACGATGTAGAAATTTGATTCAAGAAATTATGAAAAAATTCTCAGTAAGTAACAATTTCTTTCTTTAAGTCATCTCTTAGATACGCGATGTATAAATTTAATTCAAGAAATTATGAAAAAATTCTCAGTAAGTAAAAATTTCTTTCTTGAAGTCAACTCTTGGATACACACAATACGGAAATTTCATTCAAGAAATTATAAAAAATATTTGTAAGTAAGTAACAAGCTCTTTATTGATTTCACCTTTTGAATATACAGTACATATACTTCATTCAAGAAACGTGATTAAACACGTTTTGAAACTACATGCTATTTGTATGCCTTTGCTTGGCACCTTTCCAAACGAGCGGGGATTCCCCACTGGTTCCTCCACATTGCAAAAAAGTGAGCAGTACGAAAACCCCACGTTTTCAACCAGACTGGTTTTTTAGGGACCAATCAGGAGAGATATGCAAAGTCGACATAGCTTTATTTCATTTTTTTAAGGTTCATTTAGACGAGGTTACGTGCGCGCACGTAACCACATTCTGCATTGTGTATCCATGAGGTAACATGAGTGTGTTACCTATTTACAATTCCTTCATAATTTCTTGAATGAAATTTCAGTATTGTGTATCCAATGGGTGAAAACAATAAAGACTTTATTACTTACTTGCGATTTTATTATTATTTATTGAATTAAATATATTTATTGTGTACATTAAGCTAATTCAAGAAATCTATTTTTACTTACTTACATTTTATTCATTATTTAATGAAATTAATAAAACTATTCTAAAGAATAAAGACTGGTTAATCTTAAAGATATTTATTGCTTAAACGTATTTACATATTTTTGAAAGAATTTGCTACTTACTTACAATTTTTGATAGTTTCTTAAATGAAATTTCTGCATTGTGTATCCATGAGGTAACTTCAAGAAAGAGTTTGTTGCTTACATAGAGTTTCGTCATAATTTCTTGAATGAAATGTCTTTTTTTATTTATCCAGGAGGCGAATTCAAGAAAGAATTTGTTCCCAGGTGTCTGACAACAGATGTATGCAAATTCCTTTTCTTACGTCTCCGACGTTTTATTAGACATTCTAAACGTTTAATATGCTAGCTTACTCTAAAAATAATGAACACATAACAATGTAATGCATAATATATTTTTAATGAAATAATGCTATGTAGAATATTAATACAAAAATTATATTACGATACATTATTAATATCAATGATTAACTTTGGACATTTTGAATCTGTTCCATAAAATAGTTCACCATGTTCTCTCTTGATATTATAGCTATTGTCTTTTCTTAGTTCGTAATCAGTAGAATAATCATTATTCCATTTTGAGTCACACACAATTTTTACTGGCGTCTCATCAACAGGCTCAATATACTTTTCGTCTTTGGTATTATTTGGTTCAATGACTGTTTGATCAATGGCAGTAAAGTTTGCTGGTGCTTTTTTTTTCATCAATTCATCTTTATATTCCATCGTGATATTTCCTGACAATGACCTTTTTATTTTTATGGCAATTTAACTGTCTATTATCACATTATTTTTACACAGGTGACAGTTTCGGCACGTAGACAAGATATGGTTTACGATATTAGTAGAAGAGTAGGCCTTTCTTTTATTGATCTTCCGTTGAATGCTAATACCCGAAAGGTGACGATTGGATGTATCAGTAGGTAATGTGTTACCTGCAACAGTAGCAAGGAGTTGTCCTCTATCATCAATGATTATTTTTGTGTTGGCATTCTCTTTGAGTGCAATCATCTCTGGAGATCTCAATCTCGCATAACCACCAACATAAGAGTTGAATTTTTTTGGTATTCCAAAGAAATTTAATTCATTACTGTCATGACAATACAGGCATACATTTCCAATAGTGCTACCACCTCTACTTGTTTCAAAGTTTAAATACTTCTCTTTGTCAGCATTCAATGCTACAATAACCTTGTTATGTAAACACACTTTATTAAAATGCTCCATCTTCGCTTTTTTTTAAGATATGACTTATGTGTTTATCGTTCCACTGCGTAAAAAATACTGATTTAATACTTGCAATAGATTAGGTAGTGTCAATAACCGGTCATAAAATACCAGTGGGAAAGTCACATCGTGTCTCTGACCAATCAGAGAGTGCAATTGTTAGAACTGTAAGCATATTTTGACATTTTAAGTTATGTACAAAAAGAAAAAAATAAATAAAGTTGAAAAATTTCAAAGTTTTAAAAAAGTTTGAATTAAACACTTTTAGGATATCGAATTTATTTACTGAAAAGAAGAAAAATCACACGGAATCAGGCAACTGAGTCTCTCAATCCCCGTAAAGCTCTTTTAAAAGATACAAAAACTACTTATTTAACACAAAAATTTCATTTTTAATGACCACCAAGTAAAGAAAAACCACACGGAATTAGGCAACTGAGTCTCTCAAACTCTGTAAAGCTCTTTTAAAAGATACAAAAACTACTTATTTAACACAAAAATTTCGTTTTTAATGACCACCAAGTGAAGAAAAACCACACGGAATTAGGCAACTGAGTCTCTCAAACCCTGTAAAGCTCTTTTAAATGATACAAAAACTACTTATTTAAAACAAAAATTTCGTTTTTAATGACCAACAAGTAAAGGAAAACCACACGGAATTAGGCAACTGAGTCTCTCAAACCCTGTAAAGCTCATTTAAAAGATACAAACACTACTTAATTAACACCAAAATTTCGTTTTTAATGACCAAAAACTAAATAAAAAACACACGGAATTAGGCTACTGAGTCTCTCAATCCCCGTAAAGCTCTTTTAAAAGATACAAAAACTACTTATTTAACACAAAAATTTAGTTTTTAATGACCACCAAGTGAAGAAAAACCACACGGAATTAGGCAACTGAGTCTCTCCAACCCTGTAAAGCTCTTTTAAAAGATACAAAAACTACTTATTTAACACAAAAATTTCGTTTTTAATGACCACCGAGTGAAGAAAAACCACACGGAATTAGGCAACTGAGTCTCTCAAACCCCGTAAAGCTCTTTTAAAAGATACAAAAACTACTTATTCAACACAAAAATTTCGTTTTTAATGACCACCAAGTAAAGGAAAACCACACGGAATTAGGCAACTGAGTCTCTCAATCCCCGTAAAGCTCTTTTAAAAGATACAAAAAATCCGAAAAGAACAAACATAGGTAGTTTTTAACGACTCTTAAGTGATGGAACATCCCACGGAATTGTGCAACTGAGTCTAACCATCGCCGTACAGTTCTTTTAAAGTATAGTCAACCCACTTATTTAACAAAAAAATTTAATTTTTAATGACTACCACGTGAAGAAAAAACCACACGCAATTAGGCAACTGAGTCTCTCGAACCCTGTAAAGCTCTTTTAAAATATACAAAAACTACTTATTTAACACAAAAATTTCGTTTTTAATGACCACCAAGTGAAGAAAAACCACACGGAATTAGGCAACTGAGTCTCTCAAACCCTGTAAAGCTCTTTTAAAAGATACAAAAACTACTTATTTAACACAAAAATTTCGTTTTTAATGACCACCAAGTGAAGAAAAAAACCACACGGAATTAGGCAACTGAGTCTCTCAAACCCTGTAAAGCTCTTTTAAAAGATACAAAAACTACTTATTTAACACACAAATTTCGTTTTTAATGACCACCAAGTGAAGAAAAACCACACGGAATTAGGCAACTGAGTCTCTCAAACCCTGTAAAGCTCTTTTAAAAGATACAAAAACTACTTATTTAACACAAAAATTTATTTTTTAATGACTACCAAGTAAAGAAAAACCACACGGAATTAGGCAACTGAGTCTCTCAAACCCCGTAAAGCTCTTTTAAAATAAACAAAAACTACTTATTTAACACAAAAATTTCGTTTTTAACAACCACCAAGTGAAGAAAAACCACACGGAATTAGGCAAATGAGTCTCTCCAACCCTGTAAAGCTCTTTTAAAATATACGAAAAACACTTAATTATCGAAAAAATTTTGTCATTAATTACCCCACTGAGAAGAAAAACCACACGTTCTGTCACATGAGTCTCTCTAATCCATTACAGCTAATTTAATATAAAAAATCAATACTGAGTATCAAACATAAATTAGTTATTTAATACAACGAAGAGAAGTAAATACACAAAGAATTAATCACCCGAGTCTCTCAAACCCTGTAAAGCTCTTTTAAAAGATACAAAAACTACTTGTTTAACAAAAAAATGTCGTTTTTAATTACCACAAAGTGAAGAAAAACCACACGGAATTAGGCAACTGAGTCTCTCAAACACTGTAAATCTCTTTTAAAAGATACAAAAAAACTACTTTTTTAACACAAAAAATTCGTTTTTAATGACCGCCAAGTGAAGAAAAACCACACGGAATCAGGCAACTGAGTCTCTCAAACCCTTTAAAGCTATTTTAAAAGATACAAAAACTACTTATTTAACACAAAAATTTCGTTTTTAATGACCACCAAGTGAAGAAAAACCACACGGAATTAGGCAACTGAGTCTCTCAAACCCTGTAAAGCTCTTTTAAAAGATACAAAAACTACTGATTTAACACAAAAATTTCGTTTTTAATGACCATCAAGTAAAGAAAAATCACACGGAATTAGGCAACTGACACTCTCAACCCCGTGACAGCTATGTTAAAAGATACAAAATCTACTGAGTTAAAACAAAAATTACGTTTTTAATGACCAACAAGTGAAGAAAAAACACACGGAATCAGGCAACTGAGTCTCTCAAACCCGGTAAAGCTATTTTAAAAGATACAAAACCTACTTATTTACCACAAAAATTTCGTTTTTAATAACCACCAAGTTAAGAAAAACCACACGGAATTAGGCAACTGAGTCTCTCAAACCCTGTAAAGCTATTTTAAAAGATACAAAAACTACTTATTTAACACAAAAATTTCGTTTTTAATGACCAACAAGTAATGAAAAATCACACGGAAATAGGCAAATGAGTCTCTCAATCCCCTTAAAGATCTTTTAAAAGATACAAAACTACTTATTTAACACAAAAATTTCGTTTTTAATGACCACCAAGTGAAGGTTAAATCCGTGGTCATTCATCTGTAAGTTGATTAGTAGGTTTTTTTTTTTTTTTTTTTTTTAAACTTGGCTAATAGGTAAAAACCTGTTTGGTACGGGGGCCCCATAGAATTCATTGGAAGGACTATACTCTCAGGGGACTTTGGGACGGTGGGGGCCCTTTGGGAGCCCGGGGGACCGGGGGCCTTCTTCGGGGTTGGGGGATGGGGTATCGGAGCCTTTTGGGTTTGGGGTAGGGGGATCTGAGCCCTTTGTGGTTGGGGTACTGACCTCACGACACTGTTCAAATGGAACTTATGTATTATAACGACCACAGAGTTTCACCCTCAAATCCTCTTCTAAAACATCTTCTAAAATCATCTTTTAAAATGTCTCTAACTGTTTCGCCGAAATAATTCCCTAAAATGTCTAAAACGGTTTCGCCCAAATAATCCCTAAACGTAATTTCTGCGTGTTCCTTTTGTTTGTGGCATCCCTGCGCTGTCACATTTAAAATTTCTAGAAAACCCTTTCCCGCGTTAATCTCTTCATCTCATAAATGTTCCTAGCTACACTATTATGGTTTCGTTAGAATATCAATTTATCTCTTCGACTTAAAGATCTGTGAAGCCGTATTTAAAAATAGAGTTTCTATCTCTTTAGACTCCCGCATAATTCCAAGAAAACAAGTAATGTCATTTCTAATTCCTGTCACTAAAGATCAATGAAGCCCTATTTAAAAATAGAACATTAATTTTTCTCTCTGACCTAAAGAGCGTTTATCCCTCAGACCTAAGATCAAAGAAGCCAGACTTGTTTCTTTATTCCCCTTTTCGTAAATCAATAATCCCCCTAGCGATTATGTAAATCAAGTTCTCAGAAATTCTCTCCCCTATCGTGAATCAATAATTCCCCTCGATTATGCAAATCAATTTCATCGAAACCATGAAACATCCATCAAAGTGAGAAAAGTCCTGTTTTTCTATTCTCACTGACAAAAACCATAAAACAGACATAAAATGATGTTGACATCCATGAATGTGAGAAAATTCCTGTTTTTTCATTCTCACTGACAAAAACCATAAAACAAACATAAATTGATGTACTCATCGCTGTTTTTCCATTATCAGTGACAAAAACCATAAAACAGACATAAATTGATGTACTCGTCGTTGTTTTTTCATTCTCACTGACAAAAACCATAAAAAAGACATAAATTGATTTTGACATTCATGAAAAACATCAAATAAATTTACTAACACACATAACCGTCCAAAAAAACATCCATCAAAGTGATTGGCTGAGAAGGAGACACGTGATCTAACTGTTTCCTAATTCCTGGAAACTCTTAACATTCGCCCCGAGCATGCACTTACAACAACAACAACAATCAATTAATCTTGAAAGAAGAGGTCATTAACTATGTCCCCGTTAGACTCAATAATCCAGAAAACATCCATCAAAGTGAGAAAAATACTGTTTTTCCATTCTCAGTAACAAAAACCACAAAACAGACATAAATTGATGTTGACATCCATGAAAAAAATCAAATAAATTGACCAGCACTCATAACCGTCCAAAAAACATCCATAAAAGTGGGAACATTCCTGCTTTTTCAAGTGAGAAAAATCCTTTTTTTTCATTCTCAGTGAGAAAACCATCTCCCTAGGGACTCTATGCCCATATATGGTGTGCTGTCACGAGCTCTTGAGGCCTTTCTACTCATGGAATGATAGCCCGCTTGTATGGTGAACAATCAAAATCCTTACATCCATAAACATAAAACATCCATACAAAAAACACCTGCCCGCTACCTTCGATTGACAAAGTAATGTCCCAAGTGTCTTCTCACTTTAATTGACACAGTAATACCTGCCCCGTACCTTTCATTGACATATCACTACTATCATCAACGATCAAACACGGTATTTTCAGTTTAAGGAAATCATAAAGACAAGAGCTAATTTTACTAGCTGCTAATGCGAAATCTCTCTCCGATTCTTCATCTTTGTAATCTGTGGGTAAATACACATTTATTACTACGCGCTCATCTACTCGAGCAACTATCACTAGTAAAGAAAACACTAAAATTAAGATTCGATGCTACATAAGATGCAATCCCACCAGAAGCTCTGCCTTTAGAAGCACTACATTTAGCTGGAACCGAAAAAGTTTTGAAGGTGGCACTAATGTCAAGTAAACTAAGGCTGTGGTTGGTCAGGAAATGGTCCTGCAAACAATGAATATCATGATTATGAAGTTTATTTTCAAGAATAGGTCTTTTTTTATAAGACCACCATTAATGTTCCAAGAGAGAAAACGAATATCCATTTATCTACTTAGCTGCCCGTTTATCGGTTTGAATGTTGCCAGGGCCTTTGATACTGTAACAGGTGTGATTTGACTCTTTACATATAATGCAAAACTCTTTCCGAACACATGGAATGTCCCTGGTGGAACAGTGCTCCGTGGAGCCACAGCGAGAGCACAGTTCTGCGTTCTTACAATCAGCAGCAAAATGCCCTTGTTGATGGCATCTGAAATACCGTCTAGGTATGAATATGAATTTCTGGACAGTTAACTTCTCATAACCCACCTTCACAGTATTTTTCAGAGAGTAATCGAGATCCCTCCGTTGTTCAAAATCAATCTTGTAGACACGTGACTTGCCACACTGCAAAGCTTTGACACACTTTGGAATAATTTTCTCTACATCTTTTTCATTTATTTCTGTCGGTACGCCTTTTATTACACCGATAAAGCCGGGAGATTTAACAGAGGTTAAAAGGCCAGGTTGGAACTTTTTCATCTGGTCAGCAATTGAGGAGGCAGTAGATTTACTTTTTACGACAATTTTCCATTCTGATGAAGAACGTTTCACTTCTGAAATATCATTTGCAGCTTCAGGACATATTTTATCTATAAAATCTTTCCTGAAAAGTGGAGATGAAATATTGGAAGGGCAATTTTTTAACAAAACAGCATAGGTATGAGGATTGGATTGGTCTTTGGCGCAAGACGACTGGGCGGAAGAGGGCCAGGCAGAAGTTGCCTGTACTACGAGATGTTGCTTATTTAGCTCAGACAAATTGTCAATTTTACGGGAAAGTTTATTCATGCGACAGGTTAACATTGCAACGATCGCATCATCAATTGTTGGAATTTCCCATGGTGATTATATCACGAATTTCGGGATCTTATGTTTTTCTTTCGATGCCGTAGATAAACACTTACAAATGTCAAGGATATTTTATCGTCTTTTTGGCATCTAATTAAACGTGTTCCAATTTCTAGCACCTGATGTAAAACCTCCTTTGCCTTTAGAATGGTTTCATGACTGAAAAAGCTTCCCGACTTAGCAATTATTGTCTCTACTTTGATACCATCGATCATCGATCGAGAAATAAAATTCAATATTGGATTTAAAATAATATCCGAATCGTCCATTATTTCATATTTGCCCCTATGGTAATAATATTCAATAGATAAAAATCCACACCAAATCAATGCCAAAAACCGTCACCAGTATAAACTCAGTCTATCACCACAAATTTTAAATTCAAGAAACATAACGAAAAGGCAGTGAAAAAAAATCACCCATACCAGTTCTGAGTAATTATCCAGAATTATTGGTCTGCAGAGCACGAGTATATCCAAAACAGGTACAGAGTTAATCTGGCTTAAATTCAATTTGTTATTAACTGGTCAGATACCAAAAGAGAACTGTGAATATTGACAGTGTGAGGTTTTCTAACTTTGCACTGTCCAAATAATTTACCCCCCCCCCCCTAATGTGCAACTACATAGCCCAAATTATATATTTTCCATCTATTCTGTAACTTCTCTTTGTCTTGTCTCACGTTAATCAAGTAAAATCACTTGATTTTAATTAATATAAAGTAGCTGCGGGCATCAAGCCATGGCTAATTATGGTTGCAGTGGCAGCTGCAACCTACTAAAGAGCGAATCACAGCCCATAGTAATCAAAATCAATCAAAAACGGGTTTTCAAAAAAACTGTCTGGTGAAAAAAAATTTCCATTTGACACTGAATCAGGAATGGTAACTATTGTTTCGGATAATCTTAGAAGTAAAAGTTTATTGCAAAAAGAAATTTATGGTGATTTCAAAAAAGAGCATGAAACCCCTTTAAAATGGCGTTAAATCGAAATAAAAAGTGTACCTTTGGAATCAGCATGGTCGAAAACCTTTTGTAGGATAATTACAGTCCTCCACCTTGAACACCAAGGAATGTGACGTTTTTGTATGGGTAGCACTGATCTGTCTCCCTTTTTTTCTTTTTTTTGTCCAGGGCTAGCGGTTTACCAGAAAATCATAGTGTGATGATCAATTGCTCATTAGACATCTGTTTGTAACATCTACGCGCATTTTATAAATTTCACCATGTGCAAGTTCCAAATGGCACAAAAATGGCACATTTTTTGTCGATTCTCAAGGGGGGAGGGCTTATAGGCTACAAAAAACTTCGTATGCAGATGTGCCATAGTTAAAAGTAAATCTACATCTGATATATACGTTTTATTTATGATTTCCACCACATGCAATTGCCAAATGGCACTATTGATGCCATGTCGGAAGTGGAAAAATAGGGGCTAGTGGGCTGCCAGAACTTCTTAGAGAGATGTTCATTGGTTCATTTGAAAGCTATTGCTCATATCTCCGTATTTTAATCAGTTTTGCCATCCGTAAGTGCCAAATAGCACAAAAAATGGCACCTTTTGTGCCACTTCTTAAGTTGAAAAGCTTCGAAGTATAAAACGGTACCATTGTAATGATTATGATACAAAACCCTTAATTGGACATTTACAAGGGACCCTCACCGTATACTCTCCCTCCCAGCTCCCTGAGTAAGTTCATTTGTCCGTTGGAAGAATTTACTATGAACTCTTTAAAATTTAGGAATGGTAACTATTACTTTGGTTCGTCTTAGAAGTAAAAGTTTATTGCGAAAAGAAACTTATGGTGATTTCGAAAAAGAGCCAGAAACCCCTTGAAAAAAGCGTCAAATTGAAATAAAAAGTGCATCATTGGAATCAACATGCTTGAAAAACTTTTGTAGGATAGTTAAATTCCCCCACCTTGAACACCAAGGAAAATGACTTTTTTGAATGGGTAGCACTGATCTGTCTCCTTTTTTTTTTCCTTTTTTTCCAGGGCTAGTGAATTACCAGAACATCATAGAGAGATGCTTAATGGCTCATTATTAATGGCTCATTGTTTCTCACATCTACGTGCTTTCAAAGGCTGTATATTTGCATAAACGCTAATCTGAAGCATATTAGGAACTGTAGTGAATCACTATTTTGTGTGTTTTTTTTAATAGTTAGCTTGTTGTATGATTTATTCAATTGAATCATGAATCTACGTGCTATATCGTGAAAAATCACTAGATTTAGGAAAAAATCACTAGTTTTAGAACGAAAATCACTAGCTAGAAATAAATCACTAGGCAACATAAAAAATCACTAGAAATAGTGATAAATCACTAGGGGTGGCAAGCCTGCTTCTCCTGCACACTCCCTTCATTAGAACATTAGTGATTTCTTATTATATTCAATGTTTTGGATGATATTTTGTTTGAAATTTTATTTCTTCAGAGAGAGAAAGGGCAATTCTTTACAGCATCAGTGGCCGCCAGTAGTAACCATATACACAGTTTCAAACTTACATAAAAACTTACACCTGAGGCATGAATATATAACGCGGTTTAACCAGTACATTAAGTTACCAAGGACAGTCACACCTTACCAGGGTGCACTCAACTATGATTCTATGAGTGATTGCATAATATGACTAGTGGTATATGCGATGAGGGACAGGTTTCCGACTCCTCATTCATGTAAGTTAGATTTCTACTTCATGTGTTAATATATTCAGTTTTTTTTTACTATAAAATCGAGTTTCAAATTAAAATTTTGTACAGTTTGAATACTTCATTCATTCTATCTATATATATTTTATGATCATTTACATTGGTAGAGAGATGGAATGTTCTAAGCGAGTTCTGGTGAGTAAATTTTTCTTATATTAGAATAAAAATAAATCCATTTTTGTCTCGTCATTAAGTTAAGGAAGAATCTCCTTAAAAAAAAAATTAAGGAAAAAACCGTGGCATATAAAATTGAAAAAGATCTGTAATTGTCAACTTTTGGGGTTTGGTATTGTGGACTTGAAGGGGCAGTCCCCCCATTAATATTTTGAATAAATAAGAATTGAAGTAGCCAATCAAATTGTGCTAATTTTTTTTTATGCGTGATATTAAAGATATGTTTTGTTTAGGCTACGTCTAGGAGTCTTTTTCTTCCTTTTTCTATGATTTAAAATATTTTGCAATTTAAGTATATAAGTTTTAAAAGTCTGGCATATAAAATTGAAAAAGATCTATAATTGTCAATTTTTGGGGTTTGGTACTGTGGGATTGAAGGGGCAGTGCCCCGATTAATATTCTGAATAATTAAGAATTGAAGTATCTATTCAAATTGTGCTATTTTTTTTTCATGCATCATATTTAAAATATGTTTGTTTTATGCTTCGTCTAGGACTCTCGCTCTCTTCTCTGTGTGTTTAAGATGATTTAGGACTATATGTTCATAAGCTAAATAGTTTGAAAACTGAAAATAATTTTTTTTATTTTAGGATGTTGTTGATCAACCCTCACAACAAAAGCGTACAAAGTTGGACGGGCCCCAGGACAACATCGAGACAGGCCTGATCAAATCATTAAATTCGATCAGGCCAAGTGTAATTCGCTTCGCTCCCCATTCCGAAGGAAAGGAGGATTCTAGCGACCTAGATGTGATTTTTGACGTAAGTGCAAATAGATATTCTGAAAATATTATAATAATTTATTAAATCGATTCCTTCCATATTTGAGGTGAATAAGGCTCTTTTGCGATTGACTTGTAAATAATATGCGACGCGATGAAACCGGATTAGCACGCCTCTTTGGTATAATGAGATGCGGGTCCCTTCTGGATGTGACAAATTTACGTCTAAAATCCTGTCAGTTTCTTGTATGCAAGAGATATTTAACATTGTAATTTAAGGAAAATTTTTATTTGTCATTAACGGAGATAAATATTCTGAGACTTTAATAATAATAGTTTATTAAATATACCCCATTTATATTTTTGTGTTATAGCATTCAGCAATTCTTCCTTTAACTCTCAATAATAATACCTTGAAGTCCCGTTCTTTTTTCTTCACATATATATATATTTTAAGATGGTTGAAATTTAGGCCTATACGCTAATAAGCTACCTACTTCTGAATAAATAATATATGACGTAAATAGTCAAAATTAATGCAAACTCAACGAATAGGGTATTGCTTACTCAAGGAATAATAATAATAATAATAATAATAATAATAATTTTGAATCAGCCACTTATAAGTGCATATGCATTTTCTCAAGGGGGTTAATTATTGTAGAAAAAAAAGAACGAAAAGAGTGTGGAGGAATGGGATGAAAAAAATATAGGATATTTGCAAGTTTGCATATGAAAATAGATCACGAAGGATGAATTAGTGTCAACGTGCGCGATTAACTTGTGAATAATATGTGACGCGATGAAACCTGACTTAAGGCGTCAAGGTAGTGACCTTAAAAAATAATAGTAGAAACCGGATTAGCACGCCTCTTTGGTATAATGAGATGCGGGTCCCTTCTGGATGTGACAAATTTACGTCTAAAATCCTGCAAGTTTCTTGTATGCAAGAGATATTTAACATTGTAATTTAAGGAAAATTGTTATTTGTTATTTGTCATTCACGGGGATAAATATTCTGAGACCTTAATAATAATAGTAGTTTATTAAATATACCCCCATTTATATTTTTATGTTATAGCATTCAGCAATTCTTCCTTTAACTCTTAATAAAAATACCTTGAAGTGCCGTTCTTTTTTTATATATGATATAAGATGATTGAAATTTAGGCCTATACGCTAATAAGATACCTACTTCTGAATAAATAATATATGAGGTAAATACTCAAAATTAATGCAAACTCAACGAATAGGGTATTGCTTTCTCGAGGAATAATAATAATAATAATAATAATAATAATAATTTCGAATCAGCTACTTATAAGTGCATATGCATTTTATCAGGGGGGGGGGGGTTAATTATTCTAGAAAAAAAAAGAGTGTGGAGGAATGGGATAAAAAAAAATATAGGACATTTGCAATTTTGCATATGAAAAATAGATCATGAAGAATAAATTAGTGTCAGCGTAGGGGTTAGATATCCCCGTTTATATTTTTATCTTATAGTATTCAGCAATTCTTCTTTTCGCTCTTAATAATTTAAAATCATCCCGTCACATGTATTATTTCATAGGGAACCTTATAGAAAAAGAGGTGGTGATGGAGGGGGGGCACTTTAATTGTTGATATGGAAGGAGAAAAAAAGTTCTTTTTCTTACAATGATTTATTTAGTCCAGGTTTAATGCTACCACCACTTCCATCAAATCCATCACCAAGCCACAGAGGAAAATTCGGATTGTTGAGAAAAGGGAGAAACTTACACCACCAGCATCCAATGTATGGGATGCATGTCCATTAACCGGGGCTGAAGAGCAATGTTTCATAGAACATACCACCTCGGTTGAACAGTGGACGGGTTTTGTTGAGACTTACAATCAGAAGGGGCAAGCACTAGAGTTGGATCCCTATTTTGCATTTTCATTTTGAACATTATATATTATCGACTAAAACCATTTGTTTTATACATCATTCTCTTGTTCTAACTTAACCTGTAAGAATAAGGCTTCATTTTCCTGACTAAATCAAATATATTTTTAATATGATGCATGAAAAAAAAACCTCTTCATTTGACATGACTTTTCTGTTGTCATTGTGAAAGACATATCCCATGTAACTTTGTTTCTTTTAATTGTTCAGGTGGTGGGACAATGACTATGAAAAATTGACATAGTTTATTAACTTTATAAAACTAATGGTTATTTCACATTCAAAATAAGCCCTTTTTTCTGTAGATTAATGAATTTGCAGCGCCATCTTCATCAGGTCATGAAACATCAATTTTTAGTGGACCAGAACCAATCCTCGCACCACCAATGGAGTTTAGAGATGAACCTCCATTAGTTCTAGACAATATGGACTGGCATAGGGGTCTTCTAAATGATTGTTTTGGGGACATGGCCAGCCTAGACGATTTAACTTTTGACATTGACATGGTGGAGGACCCGGAACGGACAGATATATTTATGCAAGAGCATTTAGGCGATGTTAGTAGTAGTGCATCTGAACCGGGTCATCATAAAGAAATTCCGTCAAAGGACAATACAGGCTGGCTTGATCAGCTATCCCCAAACACTCTGGAAGACATACTAACAGACTTAGAGGATTTCATGCCACATCCATCCAATGCAATTGAACAGACTGGGGGTGGTGCTATTGACAATTCTATGTCACCCCCCACCATTTTGGGTAATGATACAACTAGTAGTAGTAGTAGTAGTAACGACATACCAACAACACAAGTATCCCCTCTTCCAGATTTTTTTCTTTCCAACTCGGCCTTGCAACACACAAAGGTCTATAGCGCCAAATTCGGTGATCCATTTAACTCTCTAGTGTCAGGGGATATAATAACAGATCCCCTGGCCATTACACATTTATATACTAATAAGATTCGAGACATTCTTGAATAACAGATTGGGGTGTGGGGGTGGGGGCTAGTTTAAAAGCATCAATAGCACTAAAAATATTTTTTTTAATAAAAATGCGAGCGAGCTGTATTCAAAATACTTGCACACAGAGATGTTGGCAATTCGCCCGCATTTATCAAATTATGAGGAGGTTTTTCTAGATTGGGTTAATAGCATTCAAACTAAATGGTATAATTATAACGAGGGGGTAATGGATCGATGTTTTTATTTATTGTAAATCTAAGTCATAATATCTTTAGATTCACAAAGGACTTTATTTATAGAGGTGGGCATGGGGCTGGGGAGAGGGCAATAGCTTTTAAACATATTCCTAATTTAGAAGGATGTAAGGGGGTATAACGAATATTTCTCGATGAAAGGCTGCAGTGTTTCAAGTACGCATTTTTAATTGCAGCATACAGACCTCTTCATATAGATGCATCTAAGAAAAAGTTGGATGAAATGGCAGTTAATGGTAGGGAGGGTTCAAAGTTCCCCATAGTAGATTTTAATTGTTTAAATGGTAAATTTCCCATGAAACTAAAAGGAATAGATATTTTCGAGCGGGCTAATGCTCATTTAAAGATTGGTGTCACGATGTTACAGTATTAAACCGAATTTGACGAGGGTCACCTTTCCGATAAGAAGGGTGTATTATTTCCAGTGAGGGCTCCTTCAATTGAATCAGTGGAGCATTGGGTGTGGCTTCTATATATACCACCCACAGACCCTGGTTCAAATGAACATTTTAATCAAATTGCCGATATGAGTAGGATTTTGTAGCAGAGTAAACATGGGGGGGCTGTGTGTTATTACTTTCCGACATGTCTCTCAAGATGTCGCTCTGATTTAAAGTTAAAGCATCACAAGAAACACTGTAAACGACAAGAATACAAGGCTAAGGAGACGATAAGCAGAGATAGAGCGATCTTACGTTTAAAGAATTTCCAGAACACGCTCCTGCAGAGCAATAAGATCGGTTTAGACTGCAATATGAGACTCACAGACATGTATGATTCGTCAAATCAAAATCGTGTTAAAATACATGAAGCCATAGGGATCTCTTACGCTCACGTGCAACGAGATTCTAATAATACCATGAAAGTGCTGGATGTAGTTGAGATGTTGGGTGACGGTGAAGACTGCATGCGCTCGGCATTGGTCAGTCTAATAAAAACCGCAAACGGTGCAATTTAGTGCCTTCTTTACACAACCTATCCTATGCTCCTATCACCAGATGACAGATTTGCCATTAAAAATCGTAAAATCTGCTTGGTTTGTAAGAGAGACTTTGGTGATGGTGTAGGGAACGGGGGGAGGAGCAAGGTGATCGACTATGATCACTTATGGCAGGAAATTACATCGGGGGAGTAACTTTAGGGGGGTAGTACATCAGTCGTGCAATTTAACCGTTAGACAGCAATATTTCGTACCTGTTTTTATACACAATTCCAATTACGACTGAAAGTTTGTTCTACCGGCGTTGGCCCGCATTGCCAAGGGTAGAGTTGTGGATGACGCATGGATAGATGGTTCTTTTTCATATAATATCATACCCGAATGATCGGAGAAGCTACTGCTGCTAGAATTCATGTGGAAAACAGTTGACAAGGGTAACACGTGCCTGAATAAAATCCGTTTTTAGACTCTTTCAGCTTCTTCCCCAAATCTTTAAGTCAATTCATTCAGGTACAGAAAAGTGACAATTTTGATAGCTTCCCCCTCCTCAAACAGTGCTTCCCCGATGATGAAATATATGATTTATTAACCTGTAAGGGTATATATCCATATGATTATTAAAACTCTGGCTCGAGGCTAGATGAGGTGTCACTACCGCCCATTGAAGCTTTTTACAATTCTCTTACTGAGAGTGAGTGCACCACTAGCGACTTTGAATTTGCCAAAAGGGTTTGGGCAAAGGGCGGATGTAAAAATGGGTGGGATTGATGTAAACTATACTTGGCCAGTGACGTACTTACTCTTCTGGACATTGTGTGCAAAAATACGGATAAAATCTATGGGGAATTTGGGCTGGATTTAGGTTATTATTTTTCCACTCCTCATCTGGTGATGGACTTGATACTTAAAATCAGAAAAGAAGAAATAGGTCTGATCGCCGACGTGGATCAGCATCCGTTAGTAGACAGATCAATGAGCGGTGAGTATGTTTATCATGGGGATCGTATCATGAAAACTGATCCGCCCGGACAGCACACCGATAAAAGTCGGATGCAGTTTTTTTATATGAATTCTCTTTACCCATCGACAATGTCTCATTACTGTTTGCCGTGTGGCAATTGTAAATGGCTTGACAATCCGTGTGCTTCGAATTTCCCCGACATTGCTAGTGTTGAGGAGAATGGGACACAGGGATGGTTTTTTGAAATTGACGGTGAAATACCCATGGAAATCCATGACTCGGTAAAAGACTTTGTTTTTCCGTGCATAAATAGACCATTGGGTAGGGACTCTCTGAGCCCCTACAATTTATCTTTAGTAGAGGATGGGAGTATGCACTGGGTACCTTCAAAAAAAAACTAATTGCCTACCTCAGCCCAAAACAGACTATTGTTGTTCATCACGTGTTATTGAAATGGATGGTGTTCATTGGTTTCAAGGTCACAAATATTCATGGAGTCCTCCAATTTGATAAAAAGCCTTACATGAAAACGTTTATTGACACCTTTGTCTGTAAGCGTTCACAAGCGGAAACGAAAGTTGAAAAAGAAGTCTATAAACTCATTTTGAACTCAGCTTTCGGTAAAATGTGCGAAACCGTACGAAGTCACAGAGGTCGATGTGACAATGTAACCAATCCCAAAGACTGTGCTCGAATCATTGCGGATCCAAACTTCACATCGTTCACAATCATAGACTCTGATATAGTGCTCCTACACCGCAAGAAAAGAAACATTGTTTTAAATAAAAATATTGCAGGCGGAAGTGAAATAACTGACATCTAAGAAACTCATGTTGCCATTTTATTATAATGTATGCAAGGTACAGTGGCCGATTGAGGGACAAGTTCAAGTGTATTACGGGGACACTGATTCACTCCTGTTAAAAGTCAAAACTGAAAATCTATTCAATGATTTGGAAAATGGCGAGTACATTAGCTCACGAATGGACTACACTAATTTGGATGAATCCCTCTACCCAGAGCTAGTGAAACGCCAGGCCCCAAATCAATTGTTAATGTTAAAATCGGAAACGGGTAGTGATCTGATATCCAGTGGTGTGTTTCCTGGACCGAAGGTATACTGTGTGGAAACGAAAAACATGGGTATCAAACAAGTTTGCATGAGGGTACCTATACCCTTTATAAAAAATATTTTCGAAATGAGTATGTATAGAAACTTTGTGGAAAGTAATTTAGTCTCAAGAGCAAAAGTCATGGGGATTCGCTCTTTACAATTTAAAAACTATACAGTTAGAGTTGAGAAAAACGCCATGTCGGCAAAATCGGACAAAGTCTATGTACTTGAGGATGGTGTTACGGTACTACCACACGGTAATTATTTAATTACAGACCGATTTGAATTTATAGAGTACAGAAAACAACTCGGTCTAGAAAAATTAACTTAAATTCATTAAAAAAAAGGACAAATTGGGTGGGAGGGTTTTTTTCGGGTGTTTTTAAATTCTTTTTTTTTTATCACAAACAATTTTCAATGTGTGTGTGTGCAAGGCAGAGCTATTTCCACTATTTAATGCCCCCCTCCACCCCGGCCCGCCGCAGCGGGCTCCACTTCCCGGCTGCCGCAGCGGCCGCCCCCCGGGGGGGGCCATTTAAAATGCTGTAAATAAAAGTGTGATATTAGTTTAAGTGCATTATTCATTAAATGTTGTATTTTTTATAAATAAATAAAAAAAGTGTATTTATTAAAGTATTTTTTCTAGTGCTTATGTAAATGTCGTATTTTTTATTATAAATAAATTAAAAAAAGTGTATTTTTTCATCTTTAATGTAGTATTTTTTAAGTGTTGTTACTTTTATTCGTATAATAAAAGAAAATATGATTCTTTATTCATCTTCTTCTTCTTATTCTTGAACGGAGTAGTAGGGAAATTATTTAGTCATTAGACAAGTATAGTCTACAGTTAGTTGTCTAGGTGAACTGTTGAAGGGAACATGTATCAATTTAAAATACCATTCAGATCGTTTCTGTGTGGACCGTCAATGTCAGGCAAAACAACAATCTTAACTAAAATAATTAAAAATTGCGATAAAATGTTTGTGGAAAAGCCTAAAAAAATCTACTATTGTTACAGTATTCGGCAGGAGTCATGCAAAAAAATAAAAGCAATTGGCACGGCAGGGCTGGTGCAGATACAATTCATACAGGAACTTGATGTTTTCAGCATTATTGAACGAAACTCTTGGCTGATTATTGACGATCTGGCTGGATCTTTTGAACAATGGTCCCAGGAAATGCTACAACTGTTCACTGTTCGCTGTTATCGTGAACAGATTTTCATCACTCTGATTCTACACAATCTCTTTCATCAGAGCAAATGTATGCGAACACTTGCATTGAACTGCATCTACTATATCATCTACAGAGTTGTTCGTGATTCTAGCTCGCTAATAACTCTCAATAAACAGATATACCCCGGTGCCCCTTAATTTCTGCTCTCACCATACAATCAGGCAACTAATAAACCCTACGGCTATATCCTATTGGATCTTAATCAAAATACACCCGAGGATCTGCGTGTAGTCACTGATATTTTTGACAATGAAATTACAGTATATCTCTCCGTGAACAGTAAAAAGACCTATTAGTTTCTATCATGACACTGAAGAAACTACATGAAAATAGACATTTATTTTCAGTTCTAAGCACTTCAAAACCCTTGCTTAGGAAAGCCATACTCAAACATGGTATTGACAATGAATTCATTAATCTAATATCTTAACTTTTTTTAAATTTGATCGAGGTTAATGTTCAACTGCCAGAAGTAGTTAAGCAGCAGGAAAAGAAAAATCGTTCAATTGTACTTACATTGGCCTCTAAAAAGAAAGGAAATAATTTTAGAAGGAAACGACTTCTTCAGGCGGGTGGTAGCTTTTTCACACTTTTACTGCCAATAATTGCAGGACTTGTAAACAGTTTTCTCTAAATGGCAAAACCCTATAAATTGACTCCAATAGAACTCGCTCTCTCACCCGTGGAACACTTTGAGAACAATCTGAGTAAATTCATTGACAACGAGAATATTGAGGATGATAAAAATTTGCTTTTACTTCAAGATGAACTTTGCCGAGTGGACAAACATAAGGCTTATCGTGTGAAGGCCACTGCTGCTATTGATCACAAAAAAGAATCATCTCCTCAATAGTCTGCTGCTGGTGGAAAACAATTAATTAAGTTTGAATTGGTTTAAATTTTATTGAAATTTGGAAATCTAATCCCCAACTCATATGGTGAAAAATTTACACGACTCCTAACCTATCTCTTGGAAAGTGGTCAAGATCATATTCAAGTTGATGGCAATGGGAAAGGGATTATAAATCAGGGCAAGAGCTATAATCTACTTGATTTAATCTATGATACGGTTACAAATCGTAAAGGACTATTATCATTTGACGCTCATCTATACAACTTTTTAAATACATTGAACTTCCCCAAAAGCCTTATTAGCAATAAACAAATTCTAAAAAAATTTAATGAACATGCACCATCGTCATCAACAACACCATTAAAATATGAACATGAAGAAGAAGAAGAAGAAGATTCTAAATCAATCTTGGAAAATACTAGCACACCTAGTGGAAACTTGACAATAAGGAGGAGCATCACACCATTGATAGCTAGACAAAAGCGAAAACGTATCATGTCACCATCACCCCCATCACCAACCGCAACTAGTATACAAAAGGGTAGCGGACGTTACACTACGTGTTTACGTTCAAAATGGTTGAAGTTCTGAAAGGTGTTTATGAAAATATTGGTAAAGCGGGGAGTTTAAGTTCCCCCACCACTCTTTCCAAAGTTACTGGTGTTCACACTAAAAGTGTACAAGACTATCTAAAAAATGAATCAAGTTACACTCTACATAGAATCATAGACTTCGTGCTAATCATTATCGAAAAACAAAAGCCTTTTTCTCATTACATATAATGCAAGCAGATCTCCTAGCTCTACATGAGATTCAAAGATATCACAATATGCTTTACAAGTATACCCTGCTTGCAATTAGTGTTTAGAGTCTTTATGAATATGCAAGTCAACTGCGGTCAAAGAGAGACACTGACGTTGTTCTTGATATAAAAATTATGCTTAAAAAGAATCCGTATAAAAAAGTCAAAACGGATCGCGGGAGTGAATTTGTTAATCCCCATGTTGCAAAAGTACTAGTGAAATATAATACACTGCTCTATCATAGTCATAGTCATATAAAGGCTGCATTGGCCGAAAGATTGATAAGAACTATTCAACTTTTAGTTTCAAGATATTGAACATTGAAAAATACATCTGCTTTTATTCATGAATTACATCAAATCATGTTGATTTATAATCAACGACCTCATCGATCATTGTCCAACTCGACCCCAACGGAAGTTTATCATTCTGATCATGATACAATCGACACCTTTCTTAAACAATATTCCAATGAAACGATTTTCAAGAAGAAAAATAAATTCAATGTTGGTGATTCTGTTCGAATTAATAGAACAACCAATGTTTTTGGAAAGGGGAATTACTTGTAGTCCACAGAACTTTTTAAAGTAGCAAAACTTCTAGACACTAAACCCGTAACTTATCGTTTGCGCGATACCAAAGATGAAGAGATTCATGGTGGCTTTTATGACTATGAACTACAAAAAGTAAAAATAATAATGAAATATATCAAATTGACAAGATATTAAAGACTTGTACACGCAGGGGTAGGAAACAGTTACTTGTTCGGTGGCTAGGATACAACTCTGATTTTGATTCTTGGATCGGTGTTGAAGATATTGACAATGCCCAATTATTTCTATGTAACACATATGTCCAACGTTTCCAATCCTCTCTACAACGACTTGAATAAGACAAGTGATTTTTGGACGAAACTCTCCCCCCACCATCAAATTTGACGGTGCATATGAAGTGGCTCTTGTCGACTGTATTCTCAAAAATACCTATGACATCCCGATAAAAGATCGTGTGTGTGATATAAAGGCTGTGCCATTCGACTGGTCACTCTTTGTCGACTATGAATGGGTTGAAGCACTTAAATCTAGCGAAAATCCACATGTCAAATTGAAATATATTGAATACGATAATAAGACGGTTTGTGTCGTACAATCAATAGAAAAATCTCATATCGTAGGAAAGGTACATTACATTGTAGTTGTTCATTGGAACACGATAGGATTTACATTACCTCACCTGTTGACAATGAAATGTTTCTTCTCAATGATAATCTGAGAAATGTTCTTGGCTTTATACAGAATATGATCAATGGGAAAAATGCAGGCACCGTTTACGGGATGGATCAAGTTATTTTTGCTGATTATCCACCTGGTTTTCCCTCGGACTCTTGCATATTTCTCTGTGCATCCTTTGTGGAAACATTGAGAGTTGGTAATTCAAATGTCCCCCTCCTAAGTGTTCTTGAACAAAAAACAACTCATGAACTTGTTCATCACTATAATATAAAGCATCTTCAGTATATTCCTGTAAACGTTTCGTATTTGGAACTCTGTCAGTTAACACTAAGAAGGGAATTGGGTGATCCTCTAGCAATAACAAAAGGCTTAGCAGTGATTACATGTCATTTTCGACCCATTGTCGCCGACACCAACACCTAAAATGAACAATAAAAGAATTCCATTTGTCTGCCCCGATATCGATTGCTATGTTGGTGCTCTGAGTCTACGTCAAATAGGCAATGGATTGGACTACTACAAGGGGCGTACTACAATGTCTGGCTATGGTTTTGGTAGCTGGTTTGCTAGGCTATTTCATTCTGCTCTACCCCTTGCCAGAAAATATCTTGTACCCGATGTATCAAATTTTTCGGTCGCAAAACTACAGGACTGGGAGTCGGGCAGGAATTTCAAGGAAAGTGTAAAGGAAAATATTAGATCTTAAGCAAGAGCCGTTGGTGAGCAATTAAAATCTCAGCAAAATGGGAAGGGATTGAAAAGGATGCGTGCACGTCATTCACTCATCAGTCTCCACCCAGGGGGGAAGCGAAGGACATCAACAAGGACTTTGAGGAATAAAACAAGGAAGACCAATAAGCAGAAGAAGAAAAAGATTGTTAGATCAAAGAAGGATTGCTTCTCTTAAGATGACGTATCTCCCCCACAAGGAATCACATCCATCAATCAGTTCCTCATTGAATCTGTTCAATGCTGAAAATGTTGATGTCAGTGTCAAGTATGGCTACTATGAACAATTTCACCCCCAACAACCCCTCTTGGAAAATATAAACTTTAAAATATTTTCCAATGAAGACTATTTCATTGATTTGTCATCAACATTTATTGATTTAAATGTTGCGGTGCAGAAAAAGTCAGATAATACAACTCCAACTGTTGCCGATGGTGTCTCCTGCGAAAACTGTATTCTACACAATCTGTTCAAACAAATTAATGTATTAATTAATGGAAGATTGGTGAGCACTAGCAATAATTTATCCAACTATGCAAGCTATATACAATTTATGATGATGACACCAAAGGCATATAAGGAGTTGAGAGAACAATCATTGGGCTATGAATATTGATCAGGTGTTGATACTGATGGTGAGTTGACTACTGCAGTGAGCCAGGAGTATCATTTGGTTGGAAAATTAAATCATGAGATATTCAATATATCCCAATGGCTACCCCCCAATGTCAAGATTGACATGAATTTGCAACTGGCCCCATCGAATTTCATTTTAAGAAAAATACTTCCTGCAGCACCCGATGCAAATGTCATTATCACATCGGCAATTCTCCACGTTCGAAAACAAAAGGTTATGAGCTCTGTTGCATTGGCATTGGAAAAGCTAAGAGCAAATGGCAACAACATTAAACTTCTTGTCCCCCATACGATCACCAATCAACGTCACATTGCCACCGGCTCTCGTAGCTATAGCAATTCATCATTTATCAATGGAGAAATCCCATCAAAATTGGCTTTGGCCTTTGTGAAGAGTGGTAGTGCCGTTGAATCCTGGACTGAATCCCCCCATAATTTTAATTTTTTTGGTCTATCTAGCCTTGTGTGCAAAGTGAATGGTATTCCACTGTACAAACTATCATTTGAAAAAAAATCCTATAGAACTCTGTACGAGTTGACCATGCAATCCCTAGATCATGACTCCCAACTATTTGAAAATGGAATAACCAATTCAATGTTTTCAAAAAGTCATGGTGTAATTATTTTGGACGTGGTTTGGACCCAAGATATAAGCATAATACAAACAGGGAATGTATGTTTAGAGTGCATATTTGCCGATGCTTTGACTGAAAGTATAACGCTATTATCACTTAGCCAATTTGAAACCTGTTTGGAAATCACACCCGACGGGAGTGTTCTACTAGACCTAGCACCATGATATGTATGGAACATTTTTTCATGTGTTGACACTCTCACTGCCACAATGAAACTGAGCTAGCAACAACAAAAATTGTCTGAGATAGAGAGAGAGAGAGAGGAGTAAATCATCCTTGAACACCATCTTTCTCATGAAAAAAGTCCTAAATTTCTTAGCTATTGTTTAAAAGCATATCCACAATATCATTTTGTCGTGTCGTGATTAATATATCAATAAATTGTGTAAATGCATTTGGACCACGACGTAAAAGCTTCATGCAATAGTCTAATGATGGAGAATCAGTTTTCATTATATCGACAAGCATTCCCTGAGAAAATATCTTCCTTTGAATAGACAGCTCTAGAAAATCATCATCTAGAATCAAACGTTTTTCCATAAGCACTAGATTCCCCAAGATTCGCTCTTTCTCAAATCTATGCATATTTTATCGTCCTAAAACTCTCACAACCAGCTTCAAACTAACCAAAATTTGTTCTACTCTAAAAAATATACGCTAGTCTACTATAGAAAGAAAAATACCTTTGATTTAAAAACGATTTTATTGAGCATAATTACAACAATAATATTCACTGATGTATTTTGTTCTCATCAATATATTTCACTAGCACATCTAATGCTGCCTGAAGTCTATTTATATGCACAATATTCAGTTTCGCAGCAAAACATAATTGCTCCTCCAGCTTAAATTTGCTTAATGATATCACGTATCTAGCATACATATCGTCCCATTCAAGGCATAGTCTACAGCCTCAGGTTATATCCACAGCCACATTTGGTACTCGTATTTCTTTGCTACTGCTGCTGCCGGCCCCACCATCAATCTCCAATAGTGTAAATACACCACTCATTTTCTCTACTAATATCCTCTCAAATAAACAATTCTCTCTGAATTCAATTTTATTACTAATATGAATTGCAATGAAAATCACTCCTTTTTATTTGAATCCAATCACCAATCAAGTTATCGTATATAGAATAACCTCCGCTGTCTCTGATTGGCCCTAAGAAATGGGTGTTGCCTCAAAAACCACTCGGCTTGTGTTATACAATCTCGAGTATAGTTTCAAAACATGTTTGACCACTTTATAGGTAAAGGATTGCAATGTGCACGTGAAGCTACGCTGTAAATTAATGCCGCAGGTGCAAGTTTTCATGTAAGTTTGAAACTGTGTATATGGTTACTACTGCCGCCTTGGTAAATATGATCAAATATTTGAATAGAACAAGCTATCAATATAAATATTTTTCATTCACAACCTGAGGAAAATAATAACAGACTTACCATTTTTTGTCAAAAATCAGTTTTTGAATCCATAGAATTATTTTTTACTTCAATTTATACAGTTTGTGAACATGAGCTAGTTCAAACTATAAATGAAGAATTATTGTAAATTCGATGTTTTTTTAAGGCATGAAAAATTTTACATCCTAGCAGGTATTGTCAGGGCTAATTGTTAAACATTTAGTTGCCGCATACTTTGTCCATATTTACTAGGGAGGGTTTTCTGCTATTTATTAACTGTTTCTGCGAATAGTCGAAATATACTGTTCTTTGATTTAAGGGGGAAATGCAAGTATTTGATAAGCTGAGTAGGAAAAGAAAAATGGAAAAACTATTTATATAAAAAAATAACAAGAAAAAAAGTAGGATCGTACATAGGATGCAAAGTGGTTACAGCTTCTCTTCATAGGGTTTAAAATTACATTTGTGCCAAAAACAATTATTATGTTTAGCAGAAGCCTAAAAAATCCGCTTCAGGTGGTACGTGGACTTTAATCATAAGTTATATTTTTGAGAAATTCCGACCGAAACAAAAAGATAAACTTATAACATAAAATCAGCCTACATTATTCTTTATAAATAAAAAATGTCACGGCAGCGTTGTTTCTGCATTAAATTTTAATCAAAAACGAACAAAGATTAATTTAAAAAAACAAAGTTTTTCCGAGGGAAGTAAAGAGCGAAGTTGAAACTTAAAACGAACAAAAATTATTACTTCACAGCCTATTTAATACATGCTAATAGAACTATTAAAAATAAACCAACTAATTATGTTTCCCTATGCTTTTAGGGTAATACAAAACTAGCGCTTTACTGAAAACACAAAAGTCAAGCATAAAAAACAGGATTATTGATTTAAGAGTCAAAAATGAGTATGTATCCTGACAACACTAAACGAATCTATAAAGCTTTTCACAGTCTTACACCAGTTTTGACATTAGTAACTTTCAGTCGCTGTATATATAATATAGCTGTAAATATTGTATATATAATTAGTTTATATATAATATAAACTAATTATATATACAGTGCTTTCAGTATACAATTAAAATTATATTAAAAACATAAGCGTAAAACTTTGAAACATTGGATTGATTTATCAAGCAGCATTTTGTTCTCACCTGCTGTAACACCAATAGAGGGTAATATATAATCTTAAGTTATAAGGAATTTGCTTCAGCATTGCTTGCAATGAATATATAGTAAGAAATGATATGAACTCTGGAAATCTAGACATTTCTTTCTATACAGGAGTGAATTTCAAGCTAATATACAAATTTTAAGGCTATCATATTTATCTAACACGATGAGGATGGTTTTACTTTAAGTTTGTGTACACAATAACCATGATCCGTCCTTTTAAGAAATGAAAGAACACTCTGTTGTTGGGCTGATCTATTGGGCTGAGGTGACACTAAGTTAAATGTAAAATAATATAGAAAGTTCTAAATGGATTGTTGCTTTATCTTAAAAGGGATTGATCCTAAAAGGGATTGATAATATTTTGATTCTATAAAAAGTGTTCTTAATTGGTTTGCTTTTACTGTATCAAAAGTCCTATATTATTTTGTGTTTTCAGTAAAGCGCTAGTTTTGTATAATCCTAAAAGCATAGGGAAACATAATTAGTTGGTTTATTTTTACTTGTTATATTAATATATATTAAATAGGCTGTGAAATAATAATTTTTGTCCCTTTTAAGTTTCAACTTCGCTCTTTATCCCCTCGGAAAAACTTTTTTTTTAAATTAATTGTAGAAAAAGCCCAAGGCAGATAGTCCGGGTGAGACTATCTTCCCCAGTTTCTATAATGCGTCAATGAGTGAACAACTTGAGCTGTAGGGCGTTTATTATGCAAATGCCATTATATATATAAATGATGAAGTTAATATTCTGAAGTGGGCAATTTATTTGTTTTCTTTTTTTACGGATATAATTAGCATTTATAAGCCATGCAGGAGCTTTTACTGGATCTGAAACAAAATCTACGGATTTTCTATTGAAAACTACCGACGGTCAACAGATTATAAAAAAGAGCTAGTGGAAACACCAAAGTCACTTCATCCTGACTGATGGATAGAGGCTAAATGTTTTTCATTGTCCAGTTCCTATTTTATTTTATTTTTTTTTTGGGGGGGGGGGCTACTGAATTATTTAAATACTTCTCTGGTATAGTTTTGCTTCTTTTTAGATTATTTTTAGCCGAAGTAATGACATAGCCAAAATGTCTCTATACTATCTTAACATTTATTATCATCTTTCGAAAGTCCTTTGCATCATACAAATCGTATTTATTTTCGTTTACTAATAAATGAAAGGACATACCACTTTTTTTCATAGTAGCTTACGAATGATGAAGTGTTGCAGTATCTTAGCGCTGTAACGTGTTTAATATCATCTTGCTGTCTGTGTTATGGTTTCAAATTGCATAACCAACAGTTTCTTTGATATGTATTAACGGGATAAATAAATCTAAACGCTACAAGATAATAAATTACCTTTATTTTATAATTAAATAAAAAATTTTTTTTAACTGAAAGTAAGGAGCGACATTAAAACTTAAAACGAACAGAAATTATTCCGTATATGAAAGGGGCTATCCCCTCCACAACGCCTCGCTCTTTAGGCTAAAGTTTTTATTGTTTTAAAAAGTAGAGTTGTGACAAAGAGTCAAACTTTAGCGTAAAGAGCGAGGCACTGAGGAGGGGATAGCCCCTTTCATATACGGAATAATTTCTGTTCGTTTTAAGTTTTGATATCGCTCCTTACTTTCAGTTAAAAAAAACTTGTTTTTTTAATTTAATTTCTGAACGTTTTTAAATTAATGCAGGTTTTGATTTTTGCTCATCGTACATGAATAATTAAAACGAAATTTGCATAAATAAAGGAATTGTTATATTGCTTTCTCGAAGTTGTTTCATTTTATTTACGAACGTTTAAAAACTGGTCTTTTAAACGTTCTCCCTGCGACTGGTCTGTAGAAGCCCACTGAAAATACTCTGATGCTTCATGTTTATATAACACGAAAACCACAGTTCATATATTATCCAGTATGATCATTCTCTATCTCACCTATTATAAAAACCCGGACCGGGGTGCGAGTGCTCCGGAAAACGTTTTGGCAGATATAAACATGTTAGACATGCTAGACAGATGCATGTCTAGCATATAAACATGCTAGACATGCTAAACAAGCTAAGGCAGAAATAAGTGGGAGAAGCTTTTTGTTCACGAAGACCAGAAATGATCTGCGATAAGCTTACTGGTATATTCTGTCTACTGTGACGAAAACTAACGATCAGAGAGACAGCTTTCTTGCATCGCCACAGAAAATCGTTGTTCTTGCTATCAACATAGCAGATCTCTACCCACGATTGAGCTACCTCTGTTCTTGTATGCACTTAGGGTCAGTATGGACCAGTGGTGACAATTTACTGAAATTTAGGGTGGGACAAAAATTATTTTTCAAAATGTAGCGGGGGAGGGTAATTTTGTTTTCGTCATATGAAAATATTAAATAAATGTTTTTTTCAAGGAAAATGCCAATTTACAACTCCCTCCCTCCAAATTGATGCTTCTGCTACTAATATTGTGATAAGGTTAGTGCTATTCACTGTTTCAGAAAGTGCTAGTTCTAAGTTTTTACGCAGATAATAGTTAATTCTGGAGTACTTCCCAGAACTAATTGAGAAAGAGAAGCAAGAGCAGAAAGATTACTAGAGAGGGATCCTTACCCTCATGAGTGTAAGGATGGTAAAAGTTTCGTATTTTTTTTAAATCTAGCAGCTATACAACAAAAGGGGTAAGGTAAAATATTTTTTTAGAGGGGAGGGGGATCAAACTGAAACTTACCTGAGCTTCAAAGTACAAAGTGTACTGATTGATAGACAAAGAAGATAGGAAGATGATCAGAGATGGATCCTCATCCACGCGAGGGGGGGGGGGGGCTATTCCTTTAAACCTAGCAACTAAGCAGCAAAAAGGGGGACAGAAGGGGGACAATGCTTTTAAAGCGTGTGTTGTACTGAAACTAATCTCATCTGGCTAGGTAGGCATTGTAAAAAAGATATAAAAATTGAACTATTTTTCCCAAGAAGTCACACTGCTGTGATAATTTTGCAAAAAGGTGATATGTTGCGAAACTTAAAATTTACTGGAGACTGTAGAACTGGAAAATAGTTCTTAGGTTTTTTATGCCATTTAGTTTTATAGTCAGAATAATTTAGTTTTTGGCCTCCAGTATTACGGCAAAGTCAAATTTACTCGAGACGATCTAAATTCAAACTTTAGTATATTTTTGAAAAGTAGATGTCTCATTTTGGAGTAAACAATAGCTCACAACTGCAACAAACTTGAAAAAAAACTTATATAACTTAAATTAGCAATTGTTAAATTGTTGCAATTAATTTGCAATCACAATAAAATTAATTAAACTTACAATAAGCCTACATAAAGTTGCAATAAACATAGCCTACAAACATAAACTTGCAATTGTAGTACATAAACTATTATAATAAGACGATTCTCAACAGCATCTTTCACGAGTCCTTAAACATAACTGGGACCCCTAACTGTGGGGCCAAACACAGTTAAGGAGGAACTAGGGCGCCTTTTATGGTTCTATGCTAGTAGAATGGCCCCTATTGACCCCACGATTACAATACCCCTTCGAATCCCGATCCGGACACTTTTTTTTAAAACTCCCACGATCACCACGTGGTTTATGGTCCATATATGGGCATAGAGTCATTAGGGAGAACACGATGTTAATGGGGTCAATGACCTCTTAGAAGGGCCTTATTGACTCCGAACAGTACACCAAATATGTGCATAGAGTCATTAGGGAGAACACGTGGTTAATGGGGTCAATGACCTCTTTTTCCAAGGTGTGTCAACAACAACAACATCGACCTTGACATTCGCTGAGAGCGTGCACTTACAACAACAACAACATCGACCTTGGAACACCTGTGCTGTCGACCTCAATTCGCCTATCGTGAATCAATAATTCCCCTTAGAAACAACAAATTAATCCCCCTTTCTTGACAGATCAATCAACCAATGACATCATCTGTCAGACTTTAAAAACTTTCGCCTCGAAATGATTCCCCAGGAATAGATCCAAGTTAATAATGTCTTTACCTCGGAAACGACTCTTTTGGTCGAAATCCAAAGGATATTAATAGCCAAAGGCCATGGAAACAATTCTCCTAGAAACATCTTAGCGATGAATTGTTTTAGCGCGGGAATCAGGTTTCTTATTAATTTGAAATGCATTATCGCAGAGATGCCAAAAACAAAAGGAACACGCTTAATTACTTTTATGTATTATTTGGGCTAAACTGTTTTAGACAGTTTATGTAACTATTTCGGCGAAACAGTTAGAGACATTTTAAAAGATTATTTTTGAAGAGATTTTAGAAGAGAATTTAATGGTGAAACTCTGTGGTCGTTATAATACACAAGTTTCATTTGAACAGTGTTGTGAGGTCCTCTAACCCAACCCCAAAGGGTTCCAATCCTCCTACCCCAACCCCGAAGGAAGCCTCCGGTCCTCAAAGGCCCCCCACGCTCCCAAAGGGCCACCGGCGCCCCCCAAGGCCCCCCCCGCCCCCCACAGGCCAACCCCCGGCCCCCCCACGGCCCCTCGAGCTCCCAAAGGCCCCACGGGG